>NW_021847394.1:0-950 GCF_003651465.1 Formica exsecta
TTTTTTTTGTATGTTGATCGAGTTGAATCACAGATTCAAATGAGGGATGATTGACACGGATGTGGAATTGCGAGTGGAATTGATGTAAAATATTCAGCGATTAATCGACGGATTTATTTTTTTCAGTTAATGATATTTATTTGTGTTGCGATAAAACGCGTGTACAATATATTCACATGCGTATTTTTTTGCTTATGACATTAATCTAAGTGTACGCGTACACAAACGCGGCGGAATTAGCCCGCGGCGCACTTTCGTCGCGAAGGAAAAGCGCGGCTTACGCAACGTCATGTATTTTCGCATTTTCTCCAGCGGAGGAGATAATGCATCCTCATTCTTTGCCATTCGCCGTGTCCCGCGTGTGCATACCGTACGCAGTTATAAACATAATGAGTCTTCTTTCGCATTCTCGATGGCACATTCCTATCAGTGCTCGTCTCAGACGCGAGGGTTAATAAAATTAATGTGACAGGCGTCTTATGATCCCGCGGCGCAATCGTCTTTAAATAGACTGTTGGTTTCTGTGTGTACTCATAATCACGCACACACACATTTCATATATACTACATACACATCAATATCAATCGTCGAGTGAAATGACAATCTTTACTTCACTGCACGAAGCAACTATGCAATTTTTCATTTCACTGTGAAAAGCTGCAAGGTCGTGGAGTAGTACGCCGACATCCGGATGCCATTAGCATTCTTTCAAATGCGTTTCGTCCCCCTTAACTTAGCATCGTTCTTCCGGCAGTTGTACTCGGCCAACAACCGGCGGAAGGGCGATAAGAAGCAAAGAGAAGAACGATGCACTATTCCTCGGACATGCTCGTGTACCGCTACGTGTGTCCTCTCTTACGCGATCGACTGGTAATGCGGCTTGTCACGCGCGTATTATTTTAAAACCTAGACACACAATGAAGTAGAATACGCATTATGGACAATAATGC
>NW_021847395.1:0-951 GCF_003651465.1 Formica exsecta
ATAGGCGAGCGGAAAAGTATTAGTCCATTAATCTCTTGTCCAACGCTATCATCAAAAACGATTGATCAGCAAATGAACTTTTACTCATCATAAACTAACGCGTTTGTTTTTTCCGGGACACATCTCAATTGTATTTTCCGAATATATATAGTATATCATATAAACCTTTCTTTCTATGACATTGTAAATTCAAATAAAGATATTCTTGCCTTTTTTACATCAGGTAGGAAAATCAAGAAAAACTTTCAAGCATTATTAAGAGAAAGCTCATAAACATACCGAGTATCTTTTTAACGTCGACACGATAGCAATAAAACTTTACATTTACTAGTCGCACGTCATGTTTAGCTTTACGTGTATAAAAATAGTGAGATACAAAAGCCATTATTACCCGCTGTAATATCCTGTTGACCTCGGTATTCTTATATTAGAGGTTACTTTTGTTGCAGAATTTTTAGCTATTGAAAAAATTCCGATTCCTTTCTGTTCTAAATCGAAAAATATTTCTTTTTTGGTAAAAGAGACCACCACCGGAAACTATTGTATTCTTTTTTTATGAGTACTACACAAAATATCAATTCATGAACACTATTTTCCTTATTTAATATCGATTTCCTTAGAACAAACTATATATTTTTTATTGTATAATAAAAATAACGGAATAAATTTCAATTTTTATGTACTTTATAATAATGTGGAAAAAATTATTCATATCTATTTAAAAGTTAAAAGAATATCATTAAGTTTGTAAGACTTAAATTAAAAGTTAAAAGATTGACTCACGTGCGATTGTATTCCAAGGATCTTACTCAGTGACACGTAATTACGTTAACGACGGTTAAATCTGTTTTGGATTCATGAAATTCAAATCTCCTGTTCAATGACGGAAATTTACGATTCATATAATATCGGAGTGAATCGCGTAAAAGGAAACAATGAGATATTACGAAA
>NW_021847396.1:0-951 GCF_003651465.1 Formica exsecta
CCTGCGTCTTCTATGCCTGCTGCCCGCCTGATTCTTGAATCTAAGCTGTTCTCTTCGTGAGGCTGCGACGTTGTTCTCTCGTCAAGGATGATAGGATATTTATCAATTGTATAGTACTACAGCAGTGTGGCATTTCTCCTGACGAGGGACTCGTTCCTTCGGTAAGGCAATTACGGATATTATGAGCTTATTATATCGCTTTGCTTTCAAGATGCATTTATTGTACGTAAATATAAAAATTGGCTTTAAAAGAAATATCTTTTATTAAAATAAGTCTCTTTTAAACGGTTTATAGTAATATCGTGCGTTTAATATATAGCCATTAGATATGATCATGCGGATTTTTAATTACTCAACGTGTCGCATGTTGTATATCTTTAGTACGTGATAAGGATCAAATACTTGCATTAAGAGACAATTCGAGTAGTTATGAAAACCATCGCAAATTATAAAAATAATGGCTCTTATTTTTTTATGTGTTTTATTTAATCTCTTGGATATATAGTGCACTTTATTTAAAAATATCAAAGAATTTTTCAATTCTTTTAGTTGACGCGTTATTAATCATTTTCGTTTGTTAAAAGATATTTTTCTATGATTTTCGAGAATTTCGCGTCAATCAAGATCGACGGGCATTCGAAACCGAGATTCTGACATTCGGACATTCTGGCTGAAATTTTCCCGAGGGGAGAATATCTTCGAGTTTCGTTTTGCGTATCGTATAAATCCCGAAGTCGATCCCGTGAAATCGCTGAAAAATTGCCGTGACGCACGTTTAATCCTAGCTTTTGGGTCGAGCCTTCCGTATCGAGGGGGTGCAAAAACACCGATGCCTGGCTCGTCCTGAAATCTGCGGATAGAACATTATCGCATGGCATTCTCTCTCGCCCCAAACCGATGGAATCCACCGATATAGTTTGGATACTCGTATGTGTATATATATATATATAT
>NW_021847397.1:0-952 GCF_003651465.1 Formica exsecta
AAAAAAAAAATTGATAAATATTTAGCAACATCTCACATAATCTAGCAGTCTTGATTATACAAAATCACACACGTTTGTCTGCTGTAATCATGTTCGAACTTTCGCGAAAGCGAAAACGGATGAGACACAATTGATTTCAAGTCAATTGCAGTTGGATAAATCGATTGGTTGCACGCTCGAATAACTCGCAAGTGATCGCTTACATCGCATCCACGATCCGCATTGTAATTTTCGAATTTGAAACTCGAACCGCGCATACACTTGCCGCGACGTCATCCCCCGGAGTCATGTGCGCGTCGTTAAATTGACGTCTCGTGCAACAGGCGAAACGTAACGCATTGTTAACGCTGACACATTATGTAATGCATCGACGGAAGTGCATCCTCCGTACCCGTAATTTAATGAAAATTGTGGGTTCGAGTATTAGAGCCCTCTTGAACAGGTTATTTAATGCTCGATAATACTCTTACAACAGTAAACTTCTCATTTATACACGAATATACTCGTACGCATGATATTTCAGAAACTCCATATTTTTTTTTTAACCGTAAATAAAAAAGATTTATGAAATTTTGATCACATAACATTTTGTAGTTAATTTTATATTTATTAATCTTAGATAAATTTTCTTAATAATTGAAAAGAGAAGTTTTATATGTTAAGTTCCTGGTCAAATATTGTTCATCAAAAATTCACTGATTGTAGAGTGTCGAACATTTCATTAAAAGATATAGGTTTTAATATTATTAGTGTATTACAGATGTCATTAATTATATATTTAATATAATTAATATATGTATATGATATATGTAAATTTCTCGATATATTAAATAGTTAAATATTCTATTATGTTATAATTGTGTAAAAAAAATTATTAAGTTTTGCTCGTGTATGCATAATTTCCGCGACAACACGTGATACGTCACCGGATCTTGCAGCGAGAGACGCTATC
>NW_021847398.1:0-952 GCF_003651465.1 Formica exsecta
ATATTATTACAAAAGATTCTCGAAAATATACTTTCTATTATCTGTGTAATATTGTTTATACGAATTTAATGCCGTTTTCTCGTTTCGTCTTTGGGATGCGAAACCTATTGTTGGTCCCGCATGACCAAGATCAACCTGGCCACGACTCGCACTTTCTATTCGGTGGTCGATTGTCGCTCGTGCCGCGTTTTCCCCGGAGCGGAGCAAGCCGAGCAGAAGCGAGATATTGCCGCGCTTATTAGATACCTACTTTGAAATCGGATGGTTGATGGCGCATTCACCGCGAAATCGGCCACGAAGCTAATCCGAATTGCAGCGGGATATTCCTCCTTCGTCGAGAGCAGCGCACCGATATTATAGATCCCGCAGAATATGCCGAGTCGCTATTCGTGCCACGATGAATGATACGCCACGACGGCGTGCTTCGATGATGATGATCCCGCCAGGTAACCGGAAATGGGCTCTCGGTCCCGCGGCATAAACAATCGATGGTACCTGTATTGCTACAGCTTACGTAACGAATTGACGCGGAAGTCGGTCGTCCCGAGAAGTTATCGTTGTTATGCTTGCTCTTCCCGTTGAAAGCGGCCCGGCGAAATTGTATTATCCAACGAGTTATCTTATTGAGCCATCAAGCTCGTGCAAATGACGCGCCGCGACACAACGAAGTCACGTCCTCGTGACAGGTGAAAGCTCAAGTAAAGATGCAAAAATTTGATTGTCCTCTATTTCTACCGTGAACAATGATATTTGCAATAGCGAACCGTAATTAACCTTATTTCTGCATTATATGCGAAAATAGAATAATAACTCTTGTTATATCTTCGAGTAAAGTAGAATATTATTATGCATTAGACGATATCAGACATTTTTTTGTATTATTAAATCGATGTCGTAAATTAATTTACGTTAGCGTGTCATCGAGATGAGACACGATATACTGAACTTTGAG
>NW_021847399.1:0-952 GCF_003651465.1 Formica exsecta
GTTTTTTTTTTTTTTTTTTATTTGCGTACAACACGATATATCGTATCGAGAGAGTAATGTTGTCGTCCATCGCGGCGATTTGCGGCCGATCGTAAAGATTTAAATACGCATCTCGAATGATGTTAGAATCATTTGCTAAATAATGTCAACGATGACACATTGATAATTTAGCAGCTAATCGCGTTAGCTTCCGCTAACAAAAAATAAACGTTCACTCTCTCCAATTTCGAAGAGCTTTTAATGTACCATAAAGCAAAAATTTGTGAAAACAAATTTGTTTTATTGTGAAATTTATATAACTTGAGATTTTCGTATTATTAAAGCGTAAAAAGAAAGTTACTTACTACATGTTGCCGAAATCATCGAAGCTTCTTTCGACAGGAGATATGGAAGATTGTCTCGCACACATAACGGCATACTCATTGCCATAGGTGAGTATTCTCCGAAGTAAAGAAGAGAGAGAAAGATTCTTGGTTGCGTAAAATATTTTACAAGATTTCCAGCCTGTTATCTCCTTCAATTTCATACGTTGAACGAACATTATCCGCATCAACGCGCGAGCATCTGCAACGAGCATCGGGCGTTGAATTATCTAAAGGGAGTGGTCCACGGATTAAAGATATTATTTACTTCTATCTTAATGATGTGGAAGCAAAACTTCATACTGCTTCGCGCAGAATTAATGCAAAGATATGCGCAAACGCAATAGTCGTCGTCGCAAAGATGTGCGAAAGTCTCTTCGCGAAAGTTTCTTCGCGTTGGTCAAAGAATAATCGTTAAACGAAACTTTCCGTCTGGATGCATCGTCATTGTAAATTTTACTCCATCTTCGAAAGTAATTATACGACCGCGTCTTGTTTTTCGCACAGTGACAACTACGATCGGATCAAATGCCATAGAACAGATTCCGTTTTCTTTTCTTACGATCGCCAGTTCTATTCTCGTAACGAGA
>NW_021847400.1:0-952 GCF_003651465.1 Formica exsecta
TAGATTTGAGAAATCTTATAGGCTTTTGTTCTCATGAAAATTATGTTCTCATGAGTAAATTAATGTTATCCTTTTTTGTTGATCTAAAGTTTTTTATGTTCATACACTTACGTGTTCATAGTGTTTATTCGCTGCTTGAAAGCTCGGTTAAAATTGAGGAGCTGATAGGCCTTTGTTTGCAAAATAAAATGCCAGCGGTTGCAATTACTGATTCAGGTAACTTGTTTGGCTCGCTCGAATTTTCAGAATATGCAGCAAGTAGGGGAATACAGCTAATAATAGGGTGCAATATTATAGTTAAACATTCAGAACAAAATTTACCTATATTATTGCTTGCAAAAAATGAGCAAGGGTACACTAATTTAGTCACTTTGGTGAGTGAGTCTTTTAAAAAGCGCAAGAATAACAGCGATATTCCTTACGTTGATTTTGATGAGCTATTGAATTTAAGTATGGGTCTGATCGCTTTAACCGGTGGATGTTTGGCTCAACTATTGTTGGGGCAAGATAAAGAAACGGTTGAAAAACTGCTTTCAGCATTCGATGGTCATTTATATGTTGAATTGCAGCGTCATGGGCTGAATAAAGAGCTAGAGCTTGAAGAAGCTTTAATAGATTTTGCTTATCAGCGCAATGTACCACTGGTTGCAACGAACGATGTGTTTTTTCCAAATAGGTCTGATTATGAGGCTTATGACATATTAACGTGCATATCGGAGGGGAGTTATGCCCTGGAGAATAACAGAAAGAAGTTAACTACCGAGCATTACTTCAAATCTGTGGCAGAAATGGAGGAACTGTTCAGCGACATTCCCGAAGCAATTCATAACACTTTAGTGATAGCTAAGCGGTGCTCTTACATGCCAAGAAGCAGGCAGCCTATCTTGCCTAAATTTCCTTGTCGAGAAAATAAAACTGAGAATGAAGAACTGAGGGAGCAGGCAGTTGCAGG
>NW_021847401.1:0-953 GCF_003651465.1 Formica exsecta
AATAACTTAATAGACGCGCGTAAGGTATCTCGCATGATTTAATTAGAGCAATTAAATCGCGAAGCAAGACTCGAATTTCCATTACGCGGATTTTTGTGTATGTTTTATAAAATTCTTCGATAAAAAAATGATCTAGACACAAGACGGTTCTTCGGATAATTCTATCAATCAATATTAAATATAGATAATTTCTGATTTTCCCATTTTTAATACACAAGAAACAAATATTTGGATATTAAAAACAATGTGAATAAAATTATAGAGCCTCAAGTACTTTATCCATTTCTTAATGATTTTAGCAAATAAATTATTATGCGCGGAAAATAATATTGATCCTTTAATGCGCACATAAGAAGATCATTGCCAAGCTTCCACGGCAAACAGAGGCACTTACCTGATTCGCTTTGTTGATCTGCTTTTTGAGCCCGGCGAACGCCATGGTGCTGTCGTGTCGTTGCTTCCTTGAATCACGCGCAAATCGTCTCTGACTGCAACAGAAACGGAAACGAGATTGTCAAACAGGGTTGAAAAGTAAACTCTTTTGAGCGATTCTCGCGTAGAGAGCAAACGCGTCGGAAAATAGGACGAAAGAAGCCCGAATTTATGATCGCGCCGGCTGCTGGGCGCTCGCCAACGGTGAACGAGATGATTTTCAATGCAATCGATCCTGTATATACTGCCGTGTATATTTTCCAGCATCGTGACTCGTCGCTGATATAATACCGAGTGACGTCGTATCGCTTCGCGTGCGACTCGTGTGTACCATAGTGATCTCACGCGCGTAAAATCGCAATCGTGCCGACCCGACTTCTTAATAGACTCTAATGAGAGCAAATAACATGTGCTCTTAACGACACGCAGCATGTATCGACTTCAAAAGTATATCAACATGTAAAATGCAAAGACATTTAATATGAGAGAGAGAGAGAGAGAGAGAGAGAGAGAGAGAGAGA
>NW_021847402.1:0-953 GCF_003651465.1 Formica exsecta
AAAAAAAATGTAACAGAAAGATAAGCGATGATTGTACAGATCGCGATTAAATGATGTTTCCGACGATGCCAAGTCGTCATTGGAAATTTTTAATCATCATAAAAATTCGCAAGACAGAAATACCTAATCTCACGTAGGTCGTCCCAGTAATACTTTAGTCAGCTGTCGCGATCTTCCATCTGCTCTTCATCTTTTCCTCTCATCATTTTCTTCACGGATAAACTAACTACGATTATGAATATATTAATATTTATAAATGTATCTCCACATGTATATCTATATCAATACCGTTCCCATTCGGCATGTTTCAGAATAGCTCGCTTTCACTGGGCATTCATCTCAGATCTGTTAACATATAATTGCAATAAAAGCTTTATTTTTTGCTTTGTACGTTTATTCAAAGCAAGTAGTTTTTAAAACTATTTTACTTATACAAATATTGATAACAGAATCGTTTAGAGATTCAATCAACTTTATTACATTACGCACAACAAAAATTTGTTTTATTGATATTGGATATTAAGAAATTCCATTGTGTCCCAATTTCCATCGTTTTTGTTCAGTATATTTTAAATACTTTAAAAAAAATAATAATATATATTTCGGAAAAGATGTCGTGTCTCTATATAATACATGTTACGATACTCACTTTAAAGCTTTATAACGTTCCTTTTCCGGATTGTTATCGGGCGGTTCGCACTCGAAAGATGCTAGCGCAAGTGCTGTAACAAAAAAGGACAGAAATTTGTCGAATTCAATCATTTTCACGTATTTTCCACAGTGGGATAGAATAAATATTGCTCACTGTTTTCCGTCAACACGGGGCTCGCCTGAAGGAAGGCAATGACACGCGGATTCTTCTCGAATGGACAGGCAACTTGCTTCCACGCGATGAATTCAGTCACCTGCTTCGCCAGCTGCCAGAATTTCTCAAAATTGATATGGCCGTTTGG
>NW_021847403.1:0-953 GCF_003651465.1 Formica exsecta
ATAATCTACTCGTGTACAGTTTCCTTTCTGCGTACCAATCAACAGGTTATGGGCCCAGAAAGTCGCATAAATAAAAGAGTAGATAGAATACAGTAAGTAAAAGTTGCAGATTGTGAATAAAGGATAGCTAACCTCCAAGTAAGATGGCAGAAGATGGAGAAAAGTATCGAGTTCCGCTGTTTGACGGCACGAATTTTAATAATTGGAAATTTAGAATTGAAACTCTACTGACTGAACTGGATCTGATAACTTATATTGAGAAATCATATAAGGAAATGGTGGAAATATTGGATGAAGACACGGCGCAACAACAAGATGTAAAAGAAGCAACGCTTGCTGAGCATAAGAAGAAGGACAGAAAGTGCAGGTCTCAAATCATTCAAAGGATTGCAGATAGCCACCTTGAGTATGCGAAAGATCAAGAAACTGCGTTTGATATATGGCAATCCTTGTGCAATACATTTGAACGGAAAGGAATCGCCGGACAGCTTCTTACTCGTAAAGCTCTTCTAACGATGAAATTTAATGCAGCCAATGATACTCTATCTAGTCACTTGTTAAAATTTGACAAGCTAATTCGTGAACTGCGGTCAACGGGAGCGAAATTGGAAGAGTCAGATATTGTGTGTCATCTGTTACTGACAATGCCTGCTGAGTACGACACTGTTGTCACTGCAATAGAAACTCTCTCCATGAGGCAATTAAACGTAAGTTTTGTAAAGAACCGACTACTGGATGAGGAATCGAAACGAAACGACCTAAAACAAAAATCTAAAAGCGAGGTACAATCGTCGACAGCCTTCTCATCGCAAACAGGTAATAATTCCGCGAGTAAAAATAAAAACAAATCGTTTCAAAACAAAAGTGGTCAACAACGTTTTCCGTTTGCTTGTAATAATTGTGGTATAAAAGGACACAAAGCTGCAGATTGTCGTAGGAAACCGCAAAGAAAT
>NW_021847404.1:0-953 GCF_003651465.1 Formica exsecta
ATAAAATTCGAGAGAAGAATAATTTTTAAATTCTTGACCAATTATGACAGGATTCCCATTTTGTAATCCTATATAATTTAACATCAAAATTTTATCATTTTTTAAATAACAAAAACAATCTCCTTGTGAAGAACAGGATAATTTAAAATCACGGAATTTCAATGACTCATAAGATTGAGAGCATTCAAATGGAATATCTGTTCTGTTTTGTTTAATTAATATTGGATATTTCACTATATTTTTACTTTGTTTATATTTATTTGCTGTATTCTTTTCAAGTATTCTACGATGTATTTGTGGCAAAGGTTTGTCATACTTTCTTAACAATCTCTTTAAACAATGCAAATGGTTCTCGAAAGGAAAAGTACTGAAACTATCCAACGGTCCAAATTGTTTTGCATCATCACTTAAGTGTATTAAGTTATGTATTGTATAGATCATATTATCTTTACCATATAAAATTTCATAATATTCAACAAAATAAAGTAAAAGTTCTTTTGCATATTGATTATTTTGCAAATAATCTTGGGGACTACATAATATCCGAATTGCACAATGAAATGTAGTAAAATGCTTTAAATAATTGTATGGGAAATATTTATACAGCAAAACAGGACCAAGATATAATAAAAAAACTCGAAATTCAGTGGCTTTCCACCTATCCAGTTCTTCAACAGTAGTTGGTACTCTGACAAATTCAGAACAAACGTATTTCTTTAAGGCAAGCATATCTAGATTTAAATTTTTTATTTGTTCACCGGATAATCGACATTTAATTCGAGTAGATCCTCTTAACCATAAACTCAGCAATTTTTTCATTTGACCAAGGCATACCAAATGCATGTAATCAAGCGGAAAAGTAGTAACCATTGGTAATGGAATTTTTTCAAAAATAGATATTCCAGTATGATGTTCTGGATTTTTTCGAAGCTTGAACGATTCATCTGTTCGTA
>NW_021847405.1:0-954 GCF_003651465.1 Formica exsecta
ATTAATATTTACCAAGGAAATGGAAAACACTTGTAAAGAAGCAGTGTGTGCGAGATATTCTGTTAAATTTAATTAGATTGAATAAGAATAAGTAAGTTTAGTAAGGTTTACCTCATCACTTCCGTCGATAATTCCTCGCGATTCTTCCTCATTAAATTCCTTCGACAATAAGTGAGAAATTTGCTGCCGATTTTACGGATGCGGATAAATCTTCGCATCGAAAACGGCGAATATTTATCGAACGGATACGCGTGATTATTCTTTCGCGTTTTAAAATAGCTCGAGAGATTCCACTTCCGCTCGGTTAACTTCCTTCACCGCACGTTTTCCTTCCCCTCTATCACTCGACCATGCTGCGTTACAGTACAGAAAAGACACGACATTATCTCTTTTACCACGATGATGAGGTCGCGAGGGCGATGAGGGCACAGAAGAAACATTACCGATCCGACTTATCTTAAAGTAAGGTCTTTGCTTAAGTGGGAGTGGTGAAAAGGAAGAAAATCTGACGAGAACAGACGGGTTGCCTATCGGTTTCTCTCCATCGTGACAGCGCTCTCCAGCATCCACGTGGAGAGATAAAGGATTATACAAATTTCAGAGAAAATGAGACGCATGAAACTCCGTCTCCGTGACATCGAATATTTGTAAGAAACATTGAACCTGATCGAATAACTAGCCAATAGGATAGGATAAAAATAGAACAAGTAAATGGTGTAAATGTAAAAGTGAATTTGTACGGTTCACTTTTGATGATCACCTAAAACGAAAGTAAATGTTTAAAGTCCTAATGTATCGATTAACTATGTATATATATATAGAGGACATTATGTATGTATACGTTTCGCAAAAGTAAAGTTACAAGAGAGTAATTAATTTGATCATATATTACTCGAATTAATTCTATAAATTAATAGATGAGAGAGATCTTATTCCTATCCCTTCTCTTCTCCC
>NW_021847406.1:0-954 GCF_003651465.1 Formica exsecta
TACCTGCATCCCTTTAAGGTTACTCTTTTGGAGTCGCATTTATTTTTAACGCACCCTTCTCTGACGACGGTTTTATCGGATTTGGAAACTGTATGGCCGATATCGCGAACAGAACTTCCTTTTCGGAAAAAAGGGTGTGCATATATTCTGCATCCCATGCATCTCGTTTGTTATGTATAAGAAGCTCTTTCACGTTGTTACACATTTTCGCTATTAATGTTACGAAGGGTATACTCGACGCCAAGTAGGCGCTTATATAGAAATGTCTACATGTATACGGAGTATATATATGTTCAACTAAAGTTACAAACTTTCCTCTGAACGATGGGCGATTCACAATGTTAGAGAAGTTGATAAACGAATAATGGAGAGTTCACGCTGCCAATTTATGATTTTGCTATTTCACAGCTATTTACAGATATAAGCATGTTATGCTATTCCGGTATATTGAATCAGAATACACAATCGTGTTTACAGTCAAATGTTAAACATTCGATGTTCCGTACAAAGCGCGAGAGCACTTTCAGGAGCACAAATACATAAATATGCGTTTATTAATATTCAAAATATATATGAGCTGCTTTTATAAACTTTTAAACTTTCTAAAATTGAAAAAGAAAGAAATTTAAGAAACTTTTAAGGGGAGAAAGGTAAAGAAAACTTTTAAATATAAAACATGTGGTAGAGAAAATATCTTATTTGATAAAAGACTAAAGCTACTGGAAGTTCAAATGCAAAATAAATCAGAAGGAAAAATGAGAGATAAAAGCAACATGAAATATCACTAAGAAATAAAGAATTCTTGAGTTGTATAATAAAAGATTTGGCACAAATTAAGTTTTAAACACGTAATTGAGTAATGAAATATTATTTATCGTTTAATTTAAGTACATTTTAATTTAAAAAGAATTTTAATTTTAGGTTTTCTTATAAAAAATATTAAATATTAATATT
>NW_021847407.1:0-954 GCF_003651465.1 Formica exsecta
ATATATATATATATATATACAACATATGATTATGATTCGTTATAATTCTTATAATTGTTTTAAAAATTGTCGCTGCAAATACTTTGTGTCTCATTTTACAGTATATATATTCAGAGGTTTATCGTAACGGTACTGTAATTCACAATTACTTTTTCCAGAAGATTTTTGAAGAGTCTTGCATGTATAAAGCGATCTCGATGTTCTGACCGAGATGAGATTTGATGTATGTACAATTTTACTTATGGCACGAATGCGATAATAAAAATTCTCGACGCTGTAATTTAACTTAACGCTACTCGAGTACATTCTTAATAAAAAAAAAGAAAAGAAGTCGAGGGATTACATTTACATTCTTTATTATTGCAGTCATATACAGAAACTAGTGCTCCGGTTCTCCAACTTGAAGAATAGTCGTGTCTGATCGCATTCGTGCTTCTCGACACGAAAGTTATTACATTTTCACGTCGTCGGCGACTTTATCTTAAATTATATCGCGATAAAGATCATTAAAATTCCTTCTCTAAGAGAAAGAAGCCCGACACTCTAAAATTAGATTTACATTTACAAGCTTCATCACAATCGAAACTGATTTTGTAAAAACTGAAAGATTTTTTAATGATTTCAACAATTCTCAA
The DNA here is from genome assembly GCF_003651465.1 of Formica exsecta. Taxonomy (NCBI): domain Eukaryota; kingdom Metazoa; phylum Arthropoda; class Insecta; order Hymenoptera; family Formicidae; genus Formica; species Formica exsecta. Next base: position 636 of record NW_021847407.1, read on the forward strand.
AATCATTTTCAAAGCGAGTTCACAAAATTCGAAAAAATGTAAATCTTGATTTTAAATACAAAAACCGATAAAATGTAAATCTTAATTGCAGATTCATTAAAAAATTTTATCGTCATGAAAATGTGGATTTAACGTTGGGGGTAGCGTTTCCTGAAAAATAAAACTCTAAGTGTATATTATGGCTCAGGATAAAATGTATTTTTGCACGATAACAGATTCCATATGAAAGTCAATTCCGCGATGTAATCACCATTGTCGCGGCATATCGTTCGCGCAGCACTTCTTTTTCCTTTATCGTAAAATGATAAAAAAAAAAAAA
>NW_021847408.1:0-955 GCF_003651465.1 Formica exsecta
CCAATCGCTGCTTAACTAACAATCACGTTTTCAATAACGATGAAAGATACACGCTCAAGACATTTATCATCTCTGGGTAAACCTTAACGACACTTACATCCCGTTGTAGCGGAGCTTCGCCATGTCCCGTACCATCGCGAGATTGACAAATCCGGACTTAGAGTTTGCCGAGTCGATAAATTCGCTAACACAGTCGCCGGCAACTAACAACAGATATTATTCAACAACGGGGATAACTGGATCACCGAGCATTTGCTAAATCTCCGCGAGAGAGTGCCGTGTCCCGCGAATTTCCGACCAGCGAAGAGTACGTTACCAGGATAGGCCCGCCGACTGTCGCTTCCAACCGAAAATGTCGCAAACTTGCCTAATGAACGTACAAGGTTCGCCGGACGAGAGAGCGACGCGAGGAGCTTCGGCTTAACACGCGTCTTCAGGTGAAATCCGTCGCCAGATTTCGCCAACTTGGCTTCGGTCTCTCTCGGTAGTGTCCTCTAAAAGCATCTTTTGAGCACTGCGATAAACTCGCCTAACGTGATTCCGCGCTCGCCAGGACATGCTGTGCGATTTCTCGAGACAGGATGTGTCTCTGAAGATAGATACATCGGAGATTTCGCGTGATAGCATGATCGGGATTTGTGGATAAGGCAAACGCTGATGTTAAAAAACGCATAAAGTAAAGTACTCATAATACATATAATTTATTATGGCTCATGAGATATAGGCAGGACAAAAAGATAAATGAACTAATTTTTGTTCCCGTGGAAAAAAGAAATGAGAGATAACAGGGAGTATTCGGGAGAGATATAAAATATAAGACAAATATTATAAATCTAAAATTCTCGAGGGCTTTAAATATACTCTACATAATTGTCATTATATGATTTAATTTTCAATTGTAACTAATTATATTAATATTACATTGTATTTTATTTGTTTTTTATTAATCGCGTAA
>NW_021847410.1:0-956 GCF_003651465.1 Formica exsecta
TCTCTCTCTCTCTCTCTTTCTCTCAAATGTCACCAGGGCGAACGGCTCAATCCCGGCTTTATAGATAGATCTTAGGCAACATAAACTCATTACTTAACCATTGCTTAAGATATCATGGTGCGTCGACAGTTTCCATAATTTCATAATGCAATTTTGCAAAGTACGATGCTGCTTTTATAGACCTGATAAAAATCTTGTGGAAACAATGAAACATTTTAATTCCTACACTCGCACAATCCTTGATATTAAATTTAATTAAGTGATATTAATATTAAGTAAAAAATTACGATAAATTATATTATCATTAATTTACATTAAATCATATTAATTTGATTATAAATTACGATTTTGTCAAATTTTATTGTATATAAAGAATAATATATCAAAGAATTTGTGTTTTAAATATATTATAATATTTTTTCTTGAAGCATAGATCATGGAATTATTAATAGAAATAAAAAATAATCATCCTCTCCGCTTTGGCTGTCAAGAGTTCCGAGTTTTAATTTTGTAACACATAGGTCGCACGACTATTGCCAGCGTAAGTTGCAACTCAGGATTTTAACGATAAATTTATGACCGAGATATATGGGCTTCATCGTCTTCAATACTTCCAGCTATCTGGCAGTAAAACGTTCAACTGTTATATCCACTATATATCGCCCGCGGCAGAGAAGTTGTGCAAGGTCGCGATCGAGACCTCCGCAAGGCCGCTGCATTATTTTCAGTCCCGTCGTGTCAGCGTTTCGTATTTTAGTTCGCCAAGTATCTCCGCGAAAATGCGCGGCGAAGAGGAGCGGTCTTTTCATTCGAGCATAGCGTCGTAATACGTAATAGCGTTTCCAATACGCATATCGGATCGAGGAAGTAAATACCATTGGGGCAGCCCTATTACGCACGCTCCTGCAAGTTGCGCATTAAAGAATATCGTATTGTAGGAATTAAATCGGATTTCG
>NW_021847411.1:0-956 GCF_003651465.1 Formica exsecta
AGAGGGGACTGGAGGAACCAGGGCATCGTCATAAACCCCTCTGTTGGAAACCCTCGAAACACACCCAGCGAATCCTCCCATGGCAACCGCGTCCCCGTAGCAATCGTTCCGTTCTCTCTTCCCCGTGTAACCCTCTTGTATCGAGGGTGGATTACCCCTTTCTGCGTTGCGCGATGCGAATTGCAAAATGCAAGGTTTGCCTTTTGCGCGCTGAATACCGATGTGCACCGCCGACAATCCCCCGGAGTCACTTAAGACCGGGGGATTTTGCCGCCGTGAATTGGAAGTCGTGGCGATAACTCCTCCGTTAAGACAACCCCCTCCGTTGCCGTCGAGGCGAGGAAAAAACAGAATCTTCTCCGCGCTTCTATCGTCGTCTCGAACCCTTTGCTTACAATTTTTATCGCTCTGCTTCAGTTGCGGATTCTGCACTAATAATATTTATAAAGAGAAGTAAGATTAGCAAAAATATATAAATTTTTTTTAAACTTTGTTGCGTGCGCAATCTGTGACGAACTATCGCGAATTTCGTGTGAACGACCTCGCGGTTGCGTCTGACGATAAATCGGACAGGAGGAGCAATGGGAAAATGGGAAAGTGGCGTGCTGCGATGCAGTAACAGTAACTCGACACGTGGCTTATGTAGACACTGAAACTAGGAGTGGCTTGCATTCGCATTTTATGCTTCGCGCTGTGTGTCTTATCTATGTTTGTTTGCAAACGAAAGCGACGAACATTTATAAATTAATAGCGCAATATTTTACATATTATATATTTTATGAATTTTGTAATATAATGTAACATAATCTTAATCTCGTAATTCTAATATAATTTTAAATAACAATGCAGCGTGTATTTGCTTTTGCAATGCATTTTCTGGTGACTAAGGGTTAGTAAATCGAAAGTAATATCTCATAATTCGTCATAAATTCGTATCTATTGCCTTTTTTTTTTTT
>NW_021847412.1:0-956 GCF_003651465.1 Formica exsecta
CGCTATAGCCAAAAAGAAATGTCTTCCATTTGGGAGGAAAATAATAAATTTAATATATGGCTTAAAATAGAAAAATTAGCGTGTGAAGCTCAAGCAGAGTTAGGAGTGATTCCAAATAGTGTTGCTCAGAAGCTCTCTGGTGCTATTGAATTTGATATTGAACGTATCAACGAAATTGAATCCATTGTAAAACATGATGTTATAGCTTTTCTGACATATGTTGCTGAAAAAGCGGGAGTTGATGTTCGTTATCTCCACTATGGAATGACAAGTTCTGATGTTTTGGATACATGCCTTGCGGTGCAGTTGAAAGAGTCATGTGATATTTTACTCGGGAATCTAGAAAATTTACTTGCAGTATTTAAAAAAAAAGCTGAGGACTATAAAGATATTGTTTGTGTTGGGCGCAGTCATGGAATGCATGCAGAACCAACAACTCTTGGATTAAAATTTGCTAGATTTTATGCTGAATTTAAACGCAATTATCAGAGATTAATTAGCGCACAAAAAGAGATCTCAATTTGTAAAATATCAGGTGCAGTAGGTAATTTTGCAAATGTTGATCCGTTTGTTGAAGAGTATGTAGCGAAAGAAATGGGACTCATATCTGAAACCATATCGTCTCAAGTCATTCCTCGTGATAGACATGCCATGTTCTTTTCGGTTTTGGGAGTGATTGCAAGCTCAATAGAAAATATTGCAATTGAAATTCGTCATTTGCAAAGAACTGAAATCGGCGAAATTTCTGAGCATTTTTCCATTGGGCAGAAGGGAAGCTCTGCTATGCCACACAAATGTAATCCTATTTTAAGTGAAAATCTGACGGGACTCTCACGTTTAATACGCAGTTATGTTTTTCCTGCGTTAGAAAATGTTGCATTGTGGCACGAACGTGATATATCACACTCGTCTGTGGAAAGATGCATTGCTCCTGATGCTTGTATAACAATGGATTT
>NW_021847413.1:0-956 GCF_003651465.1 Formica exsecta
TTATAAATATAATCAATAAATTAAATATATATTTTTATTTAAAATCTGGTTTCTTTCTTCAACAAAATAATAATAATCGCAAAAATAATTATTTCCATGCAATTCTATAATTTTGTTAAAGTTATACTGTATGAATAAAAATGAATTTGGTATTCAAATATGAATATTTTAGTGCACAATAGCACATTTCATCATGTAACTGTGATACTACAGCTGTTAATCATTTCGGGTGCAATGATGTGGTTATGTAGTGGCTTTCGCGAAATAGAATTTTAGATTCGTCCACACAAATGTTCCCAGAGACAAAATCGTTCAGTATGCAGTTTTGTAAAACTCGAGGCGGAAAGTTTTAAAGCGTTTTAAATCGTTATATTATAAAGTCGCCCTTAACGTTATATACAGTTAAGCGGTTTAAGTGTTCCAAGTATCACACCTCTACACCATATCGTTTACATAATTTCATCGTCATCTAGCTTCCCAGAACTTTCCGTCGTGATATTATCGTGATACGCCCGATATAGCATACGTGTAAGACGATAACTAGATAAACACATAACTTCCGAAATACAACTAGAAGAAACTTGATAGAAAGAAAGAAAGAGAGAAAGAGAGAGGAAAAGCGAGAGAAAAAAACAAAGAGATGACGTAACAACGTTTCAACATGAAAACGTGAAAATCGAAATAATATGCATTAATAATGTTCGTAATATTTAAATAATGGAGATCAAAAATATTTATGTAATCCAGATAATCCAAATATTATATTACTCGATTGCCACAAATTAAGAAACAAGAGAATATTTATTTTAAAGTCAATGATTATTTTAATTTTAATATTAAAAAATTTTAACATCTACGTATTAGAGTTATTTTTGCGATGATAATGAAGCGTACTCTTATAAGTCTTCTATAATCAGATATCTGGTGAAGAAAAGAAGACACGAGTGGAGAGAAAA
>NW_021847414.1:0-957 GCF_003651465.1 Formica exsecta
AGGGACAACAAAGAATGGACAAGAAGGCATAAAGACATCGGATGATGGCAAAGCAACCGTAAAATGAATAATCTATAATTTTGTTATTTGTAAAATTAATTGTTTGCGAGATTTCAAGCAATAATTTTTGGGATATAATAATTTAGAGCTGGTCAATCACAGGCTACGTTTAGACGGTTGTCTATCTGTGAATCACGCATTTTTTCGAGATTTTAGTCCCACGTTCCATTAACAAATTAATATCTGATTAATATTTAATTATGCTGTATCTGAATTTGATTTCTCGTGGTAAAAATATCAGGTTAACAAAAGTATCTCTTAGGCTTCATGCGTATTGTTTTGAATACCAGCTCTTTACGGAAACTTATTACGTCTTCCGCAGATTTATGTATGTATTTACGGTTCGTCTTACATCTAATAAGTATCGTATATTGCGTGGGCAACTTCCTACGTGCTGCTATTCGCTATTAGCCAGGAATCGACTTCGGCGAATACATACATGTTATGTACAATACCGTGTCGTGTTTAGGTGGCGCTTATTGTTATCCACATAAGGATGCATTATTATGTATGCATCTATCAGACAAGGAAGAGATTTGCGTAGGCATTAGACGCCGCTATTTTTCCGTTGAACGTAATGTCCAAGCCACGTGTTGTCTACTACACACATTAATCCATTACTCGTCGTGCGAAGGAGTCGATATATATGAGAAGATCGCGAGAGAAGCATGCGTGTTTAATTTAATAAGAATGATGATTCAAATATCAAACGCTGCACTGGCTACTACGATTGGGTAAGACTTTCACTATTAAATAACATCCACGGACACCGTTGTGCGTGCGAAATGAACACGTCATAGATTCTTACAATCAATCAAAATCATGAATAAACCGAAACAATATACGAATCCAGAAGACATTTTTTTGAATTCTATTCTTATACATTGCCCCCCCCCC
>NW_021847415.1:0-957 GCF_003651465.1 Formica exsecta
AAGTAAAGTGAGAAAATGAATAAAAGCAAAAAAGTATATACGAGGCATAATTACATGATTGTGCACGTGTAAAGAAACAAAAGGAGGAGCAGTGCAAATAGAAAAGTGGTAAGCGATAGGAAATCAGAGAATAAGCGATACAAAAGTCCTACCGTACTATAAATTATACTATTTTACACCGTTGGCTACAAAATGTTTAAATAAATAATAGAATAAAAGAAATGAATCTTATTCACCCTAGGATACAATCTGTTTTACACATTTAGTAAAACATGAAATATCCGATTATATCTTTTCCAACAATCTTAAAACATTACAAGAGATTAAATGTTTGATAGACGCGATGCAAATTTCACATAATAAGCAGTTTATCATTTCAATTGGTAAATTGAGCAAAAATTACGTATTTTTTGAAAAATAATCTAGCATGACAACATATAAAGTAAATACAAGTGTAAAGTCATTTTTTAACGCATACTTACAAATATACAAGACTGTGCAAGATTGATATGTAAGGAAAAACGGAAGGTGATACGTATGAGTGTGTGAGTTTACGAAATAAAAACACAAATTTGTTGCGTGAAGAACAAAATTTATTAATAAATCTCGAGTAAACTCAAAGGTACAAAACGGATTGTATTCTCGATATAACGTCGCGCGAAAACAAAAGTATACAGAACAGAATCAAACTGAACATTGTCAAGTACAATACGACAAACACGTAGTGCATATGTAAAATACTACGAGAATAGAATAACGCGCAACACGAAATGAATGAAAATTCGCGATATAATTAAACGCGCGCAAACGGTAGTGATATCATACGCCTCTTTGACGTATTGTCGGAATTGCTATCAGTTTGCCAAGTAAAAAGAGAGCCCGATGGCCCGTTGGCCCGTTGGCCCGATGACCCGATGGAGCAACAATATATAATGTCTTGACGCGATCGCGATCGCG
>NW_021847416.1:0-957 GCF_003651465.1 Formica exsecta
TCTTGAAGGACTATGTCAGCTATGATGGGAGATAATGGGGAACCCGTAGGAGTGCCATAAGTTTGTTTATAAATAGAAAAATAGATTTGAAAAATCTGGTTATGTGCAAATCTTATCACACCATGAGCAACACTCATCTCAACCTGCAATAATCTTCTGACGAAATTGTTTTTTAAATGATTGAATTTTTTGATTGATCTATAATCAGATAAATGTTTACCAAAATTCTTCAAAAGACCAGTGAGATGTGCAGGTGTCAAGCCATGATCGATACAATCACGCAGAAAAGAGATCTTAAGTCTATTCACGATTACAATTTTGCGGTATTTTATCCATAATTTTAGTAAGCTAACAGCTCTCGGTCCGTAAATATGACAAATAGTTTTGAAAAAAGAATTAGTAAAACGCATTTTTTACAGCCTGCGTAAAAACAAAAAATAATAAGACATAGGCTCAAATAATAATAATAAATGTAATCGAATAAGAAGGCAATATGAGCCACAAGTATCACGTTAAGAGATTTTCTATGTTTAGGTGTATTCCTTCACTCGTTTGTGATTCTTTTATTAACAAACAGACAGGCCCTTTGTACTCTTTCCTTTTGAGAGAGCGAACTAGACTAGACAAAAAGTTCGGTCGTTTGTTGAAAATATCGGAAGAAGTGAAATTGAGGGACATAAAACCGATCCGATATCGTTGCTTTTTACCTCCACAGCAGTCTGACCCTTTGCCATTGACGGACCACATTCCTAATTTTTCCTTTAAATTTGGCGCTGTTTCACCACGCAGTTCTGGGGATGACATTGAGATTGTCATTGACCCGGCTAGTTTTGGAAGTGGACGAGCTCCTTTTCAGATTAGGGATGGTTGGTTTACCAATTTGTCCTCCACCCCATTCCTAACGATGTCCAGGGTCTACTTCAGCTCGGAGAAAATTTTAGCATGCCTTTCACAGAT
>NW_021847417.1:0-957 GCF_003651465.1 Formica exsecta
ATAAATTATTTTATTTCTAAGATATGAAATACAATAGAAAAAGAAATTAAATGATAGAAAAATAAGATTAATTTTTACGAATTTTTAGTTTTTTATAGAAATAGATTATTATTTTCCTCGTATCGTATGTAACAGCAACGTGGTTTCGTAAAATTAATGCCTATATACATGTGTAACGTTATGTCGCACTAGCATGAACATTAAGCAAACTTGAAAGCTGATGATTTTAAAATATTAAATATATATAGTATCTTCTTTGCTTCCCGCTTTAAAATTCCGATGAGAAAATCATAACCGAAATTCTCGATCGATTATCTTCATTCGTTGCGCGGTACGACACACGGGGTTTGAGAAAAGCAGCAACCCCTAATTCCCACACCTCCTCAGGTTCCCGCTCTAAACCGTCTTCCTACGAGGTGGGGGAGGGTGCCGTTCCACGCGATGGTACATTTTTAATTACTTACACCCACGCAGCTGCATCGCGCGATGACTATAAATCAAGCGGAGCGCCGCCCAGCAAAGTAATTACAGCTTGAATTTTAGATAATGTTGCCGCAAGCACGGCTCACCCTCTCCCCTTCCCACCCGCCTACTCTGCCGAACCATCCGCCTCTCACTCAACCAACCCCCGATCCGCCGTAAATAGATCGTTGCTCCGCTGGATTTTTGTTAATCCGCAGTCTTCCGTCGCGAGCGATAAACTCGTAAAATATCGGTGTGATTAAAGAGACAACTCTTTCTATCGTAATACTGCCATTGAATTCTATGAACAATAAATAGTTAACATTAATAAATTATTAGGTATCATATAATTTTATCAATTAATATTTTATCATATAATATTTATCAATTTTCTTTCAACAATGCAACACATGTTGCCGATAATATAATCAATTGATATATTGAACAAAGATATACGTATTATTTGTCATATGCTCCAAATTATCACTGTAATAA
>NW_021847418.1:0-958 GCF_003651465.1 Formica exsecta
AAAAAATTATGAGCAAAGACAAAATACATACGTTATAATACATCTAATGCGATGAAGTCGCGGTGCTCTCAAAATTGAGTGAAACTGACATCGAGTTTTCTTATGCCAGCCGTAAGGAAACAAGGTGCACATATATTTGACGGTACTCCCATTATATATACTGTGGAAGCTGAAGAAACGTGCACTTATAGATAAAAGATAAAGTGAAAGATAAAAAGCTAAAATGGATAATAAAGGAGACTCACCAGAGGCCCCAAGAGAACGAAAGCCCCGAACATCAAAATCACATTACACATTTACACGCCAATTATAGAGGGTTTAATACAAATTTAAATTTGAACACCCGCGGGACAGTTACGGTTTCGAACCCCCATCGGTTTTATTTCTGACGGTTAAGCGTGATTATTGTTGTTTATTTATGTTTCACTATTAGTGTACTTGCAAACACAATGTAAGACGGTCGTGATTTTGATCCTCGGTGTTCTCGTTCTCTTGGGGCCTCTGGTGAGTCTCCTTTATTATTCATTTTAGCTTTTTATCTTTATAAGTGCATGTTTTTTCAGCTTCCACAATAATGGGAGTACAGTCATACACGTGTGCACTTTGTTCCTTTACGGCTGGAATGGAGGAGACTCACCGTCAGTTTCATTCGATTTTGAGAGCACCGTGACCTCATCGCGTTAGATGTATTATAATGTATGTATTTTGTCTTTGCTCACACAATTTCTTCCTTTTTTTACCAACATATAAATTTAATTTGCCCTTTTATTATGTAGTCGACTGAAAATGGTCTAAAAGTCTAAAGCAAGGACCGAAACGTTTTGGTAACTAAAGAAAAATTCCTACAAGATTGTGATTGCGCTTTATTTACCGCGTTTTTACTCCCACTTGCCCAGTTTCTTATTTTATTATATTTATATATATTTATTTATTTGTAAATTGTGTATATAAAACTAAA
>NW_021847419.1:0-959 GCF_003651465.1 Formica exsecta
AGATACTGGCTATTAAATGCGTCCTTATCGTTTCGATAAATTATTTATATGTTTCTTTTTTTATGCTTAATATATCGCTACAACCATAGTATTTTACGATTAACGTCCGTGTTATTCCAGTTATTTTTAATACGACAAGTATCAAGATATCTCGATTCGGATCTCGCATGTATATAATTTTTACATTGACACGCTATGCGTGGAAATATAGTGTATTGAAGCATTATTATTATATCGTCCACACTTTATGTCTCCATTCACCACCAAATAAAAATAAATCCAGCAAACTGGTTGCAACTATCACACGCGAAGTTTGTCGACGATTTTCCAACGAATGCGCGATGAATTCTCTCTAAAGATAAATCTCGCCCATATTCCTAAACAAGGTATCTCATCGCTTATACGACAGTATTGGCGGAAGTGTCAATAAATATTTTCTCGCATCATCAACGTCATTTCTACAAGTCAACATAGAAACGTCATAGCGCGACAGCGCAGGGTCTTCTATCTCTATAGTCTAAAAATACGAAGGGTGTCCGTATCGGCGCGAACGACGGATACTTTAACCGACATAAAAAATGCAGATAACGGTTCTAGCGCGAGTCGGAAGTAAGACTTGCCCTTAATGACTAATGCCGAAACGAATGACCGGGCGCGGGGTTGGAAAGTGAAGCCGGGATGGGGTTAAGGCGGGCGGTAAAGGCGGCCACTTCCTTGGCGCAAATTATTGTAATTTGCATCGGTTAACTCCGTAATTACTTGGGGTTACAGGTTAAAGGGCCATTACCGTCTCCTCGCGGGCACAATACCCGCGCAAAACCGGCCTCCGGGTTTCTCCCTTCTCTTGCCGTAAGCGCAATCAACACCTGCCGTAGAACGAACGCGCTCCACCTGTATGCGTATACAGAGTGCCCCGAGTATCGCCCGTACTTTCTCTCGACTGCAGATACTAGAAGCCG
>NW_021847420.1:0-960 GCF_003651465.1 Formica exsecta
GTATGGCGAAGATAACGAGAAGGAGCTCTTCTTTAAAATGCGTCTAATTTTACACCTGATATAGTTTAAGAAGCGACTTTTCGTAAATATGGTCTTTTCTATCATTATTAAAAATATTTAGGAATTAAAGGCGAATATATTCGAACAGTATAAAATTGCGACTGCGTTCCTAAAACTTTTTTTTTTAGACGGTGCTTAACGGAGTAAAATATTCAAGATAGAGATTTTATTGTACAATTTTTTTATATGTTTAAAAACTGGCAATACTTTTTTAACATTCAAGAACAGTTATGTATATATAATATCGATACCTTTTGATCGATTAAAAATATCTGTCATCCTTGTGCACAGATTAGTCGTTCCAAAATTAAGCCAAGATACAGAAGGCTCGCGCATCGTTTTCAATTCGTATAACAATGATAAATTTAATAAAATGGTATTTTCCATAACTACATTATTTAATGACAAATACTGTGCACGGTGTATAAAGATATTATAACATGTATATCCAATTGAGTATATCCAGAATTGATTTAGCCAGAAGAATTCAAGAAGTTATACATGAATTTATAATATATGTACGTACATATATGTATGATTAAAATATTCTCTTCCTCGTAATACAAAATAAACATGTGAACGCTTTGCTGACACTGTTTCGTAATATCTTGTGCATGTTGGTAGTGTTTCACAGTTATTTTATCCTACTTGATCCCCGGATTTCAATCCTTGCGGTTTTTACATTCGACGTAATTAAAATTCATCATATGCAAAAATCACTAACAATGTCAAAACATTTCGCCGAAGAATATTATAACATCTTTCTCTAAGCATAAAATGTAAATAGAAATTTGTGAATTGAAGATATTACCATTTGTTCTTTTAAGCGTAAGGATATTATTTCGCGTCTAGTTTCGTTTCTAAAATTAAAAAAACATATATTTTAAATTATTTTTTTTT
>NW_021847421.1:0-961 GCF_003651465.1 Formica exsecta
AATTATTCACACTTTCTCTTTCTCTTTTTCTGCTTATAAAAAAAAATAAAATAAAAATTATAAGATCCGTGAAATTCGATTCAACCAGATTATAGATCGAAAAATGTACACGTATACAAGAGAAAGAGAGAGTAAGAGGGGAAATAAATAATGAGGAAATCTATAAAGTTTGATGTGTTTCTTTCTCAAGTGTTCTACCCTGTTGACATTTATCGAATAATACATTGATCTCGCTGCCCATACCGGGGTCGCGATCGTTCCGGCAAGTCAGTCCCAGGAGAATTACCTGGTCACACCTGAGAAGTCTCGACGTCAGCCCATGGCAACGTTTCACAATGACGACAGCGTTTCAACGTAGCCGTCGAAGCAAAGTTGGGCAGGAGCACCGAAAGTGTGAAACTTCCATGAAACTTTGACGTAGCTCCCGACATCAAATAAAACTCGTATACATACTACATGCAACGCTTATCGACACATCCGTTATACCAACGTGATCCGACAAGATTCAACATGATCGAACGCAAATCGGAAACTACGCAAGCTATCTGCGCACATATTATTTAATTACAACGGAGAGAAAGAAAGGGAGGGAAAAAAGTATATGATTAAATTTTATTTTAATTCAGTGGGAGCTTTTTATATTTTCTATTAAATTATTGTTCTTGAAAATTTATAATTTTCTCGTTATTATTTTCTCGTTTAATATTATTAAATTTTCTCTCTTTGAGGCATAAAAAATAATTTATGACGTGTACATAATTACGAGTTTACCTTATATTTTCTATTAAATTACTGTTTTTAATAATTTATAATTTTTTTCGTTACATTAAATTTTCTCTCTTTAGCATAAAAAATAATCTATGATGTGTATATAATTACGAATTACAAACGATGTGTATATATTTACAAATGTGTATATATTTGCGAATCTAAAAATAATAATTTCGATAAGAGTAGGGAA
>NW_021847422.1:0-961 GCF_003651465.1 Formica exsecta
ATAAATATATTTTATAAATTATATTATTTAATAGTTAATATAATTTAATATAATTAGTTAATATAATTTAATTATATATATTTGATACAGCACATTGACATGTATTCTAAAAACAAAGACTAGCTATTTGTGTAAAAGAAGTGATGCAACAAAGCGATCAATCGACAAGACAAAATTTATAATAATCGCATGTAATTTATGCACATGATGTCATATAGATTGCGGAAAAATATTCATCAATGGAAATCAAGGTTGACGAGATTTAGGTATCGCAGTTGTAATAGCTCGCGACGAAGAACTGAACTCTAGACAACGCATGACATCGTGTTGTTTCATAGTCGCTCGATCCGCTTAAAAGCGCGAGATATATAAACCATCTCCGACAAACTCGTGTGTGAATAGGTAAATAAATAAAGGTATTTACAGGTGACCAGCAAATCAAGTTGTCGGTTTCTGGGTCCTCGACCAGTTTCCATAGCTTGGCAAGGAAAGCCGGCACGCCGGTGCCCAATTCCGCGATTGTGTGCATCCTGGACGATATATATAAAACTCGAATGCGCGAGTAATATCGTAAAACTTTGCCGATCAAAATTACATCGAAATATTTCGTATCTCCGCTGACGACATGGCCGACCGCTGACGATATTATTCTGCTGACAAGCATTCGCAGTTCGCAGTCGCAGGTGAGGTGCGGAGGGTGAGCGCATGTGATGAATTCTACGGCCTTTCCATTGGCTGCCGTCGAAACCGGATGTCCAAATGTCCTCTGAATCTCGCCATTTCTGCATCGCAATATATGACGCAATATAAAATTGTTACTTAAATCCAAATTACGCTGCTCGTATCAATCGTATCATAAGATTTGTATGAGTTCATTGTCATTTCTTCGCGCGAATAAGGGGTGTGTTTTCTTATTTATATATTTATTATAACATATTTCCTAAATCTCTATATTTTAAAT
>NW_021847423.1:0-962 GCF_003651465.1 Formica exsecta
CCTAATTAATCGCGTTCGCGATAAAATTTTGTTGCAATGTACGACGCAATATCTGTCTTTAAATTCAATCTCGCGTTTTCGCACTCCATTTCCAAATAGTTGGAAGCTGATCTGACATACAAACGGGATTTTCGCAATCACGGACATATTCTAATTATACCCAGTTTCAAATCGCAATTCCCTGTTTTTCCTTAAATGAGATATTAATCGTGGAACGCGAAACGCGCAGAAGCTACATACCTGTTTATTCGTTCGGGGTTCAAAAAGACACTGAATAATATCACGTTTAAAGAGCTTCTGGGATATCAGACGAATACATATTGTATACACGCTGTGTATGTACACAGAACTATATACTGGCTTCTCTCGCGAGTAACAATGTAAACTACTACATGTCAATATTATGTTGGTGAAAACGTCGTCTATTTTCATCGATACTCAATTAACAAAGAGATCGAAAAAAGATAGTGGAAAAAATGTTTTGTTGTGCAACTTTGAAAGTTAAAAGAGAATTTCAGCATTTCAGTATGATTCTACAAAATTTTGATATTTCCTAAGATTTACATCTCTAACTATAGTTCTTCTACCAGATATTATTTAATCATAGCTATTATTATAAAAGAATTTAGATTTCAAAATCTATTTCAATATGCATAAATCAATCCAACTGCAAGTAATTAGCCCGATAATAAACCCAATTATAGAAGACTGTTTAATTACACATCACGAAGTTACTCTCTCTCCGCATTTATTAAACTAAATGCACGCGTTAAGAATCCTGATATACAAAGATTCTTTCTGGCCTGTCTTAATAACAACGTACGAACTTTAATAAGGATTACATAATTAGTTCTATCACGCCATGCGCTTCTTCGTTAAGCAAATCCACCCTCTAACGAGCTACTCACCGAGATAATATTCGAGAGGAGACAAGTGCCATCTCATTCACATTTTCTGATAAC
>NW_021847424.1:0-963 GCF_003651465.1 Formica exsecta
ATTTTAAGATGGTGCAAGCATGTATGTCTTATTTCACCGCTTTTTCGTCGTTCAACTAATTTGCGGCGAAAAAATTACATTGGATTATCGCGTAGTAAAATTACCGATTTAACGTGATTTTCCCTTATTAATGTATAATAAAATAGCAAATGGAATTAAATAAAAGTTTACTAGCTATACATTAATGGAAATGTTGTTATAAATTGATTTTTACTTGAGCTTTTAAATATCCTCGAAAATTCGCGCTTGAGTTTGTAGGAGAATGTATTTTGCGAAGAGGTCGCATGGTAATGGCGTTCACGAGCGATAAAGTGTCTTAAAGCGCTCGAAAATTCGTTTCTGAATTACTAGGAGAATATATTTTGCGAAGAGGTATGCGAAGAGTTTCGCGCAAGAGGTGGTGGGGATCCATGGGAGGACGTGACCGATGGCTAATATATATGTAAAGGACTCCGCGCTGATTGGTTGGATCGCGCAGCCATTAAAAAGGGTGTACTCTATTGACCCACGATCCAACCAATCAGCGCAAAGTACTTTACGTATATATTAGCCATCGGTCACGCCCTCTCACGGATTCAGTCCTCACCACCTTTTGCGCGAACCTCTTCTCTCATACCTCTTCGCGAAATATATTCTCCTGATAATTTAGAAACGAATTTTTATGCGCTTTAAGATAAATTACCGTTCGTGAACGGCATTACCGCGTTACCTCTTCGCAAAATATATTCTCCTAATAACTCAAAATAATTTTCGGGCGTATTAAAAACATATATTACTGCTCGTGTATGTTTTGAATTGCATTACTTATCTTTTTACAAAATATATTCTTTCATTAACTCAAGTCAAAGACGAACTTTTGAGGGTATTAAAAAACACGTATTACTGATTGTCAACTGCATCATCGGCATTATTTACCAGCGAATTAATGGAGTTGTTCGCGAAATCAGTGAACATCAGGTAGGT
>NW_021847425.1:0-963 GCF_003651465.1 Formica exsecta
AAACCGATAAACATCCCTCGTGAAAAACAGGAAGTTCCTCTACGTGGGTGGAATCTTGGGATATCGATATTTCTGCGTCTTTTCTTACTCTCGCGTTCTTCATCACGTTCACGGCTCTCGAGGGTAAGTTCGTATTCCAAGCGTGTCGAGGCAATCTCGAAGCGTGCGGAACAACGAAGCACTCAAGTGAGACATTTCGCAGATACCGTCGGTATCTTTCTTCGGTTCTCGGGAAAGAGGAGGTCTTGGCAGGAACAAAGAAAAAACTCGCGAAATTATCTCAAGTGCTTCGAGAACTTTTCAAGTTGTTAGTGCTCGAAAGTTTCCGGACACTCGAGGACTGCGAAGCCATTATCGACTTGACGCGCTCTGCAAGACTCGTCTGTGATCTGTCATCAACATCGTGAGACACGTGTTTGCTATAAAGAACAGCTGGTATTTTCATTTTTTGTATATTTAGAGATGATTAAAAAATTAAGATAATAAGCTTTCTCGCATATATACATATATTACCAAAAGACAATTTTATCAAGAATTTTATGGTTTATAATTTATTTTATATCTCTAAATATATTTGTGCATTATTGGAAGTGATCTTATTCAGGATGTGGCGCGAGATCTCTCCGAGTGTCAAGTGCCTGGTCAAGATGCACTAATGAAAATGACAACATGTTTCTTTGAAAAGTCGTTGTACCGCTCTTTATGACGTTGCCAGCAGAAAGTAAGTAAAGTAGCAAAAGAGGAAATAAGTGGGACTATAAGTGGATACGAATGGCTTGATTGATGAAAAGCAGTTCGATCACTCTGTGCAAAAGTCGTTAAAGAAGGTTAAAATGCTTTTCTACGAGAATTGTCGTGGAAGTCGCCAATCTTTCTGTCGCCAAATGAGTAACGAGGTTAGCTTATAATGGAAGATATTAAATGAAGCTCTGCAGAATGCTGTATGTATGTGTGTGTGCGTTC
>NW_021847426.1:0-963 GCF_003651465.1 Formica exsecta
AAGCGCCGAAACGTTGCCTGCTTCAGCTGATTCCTAAACAAGCGACACAGATTCTTCTCCGGAAATCACTCGCTCTACTTGATCACCGGAAAGCTCACCGTTGCAATAGCGTAATGGAGAGGAAGGGGAAGGAAGAGAGAGATAGATAGAGAAAGAGAGAGAGAAAGAGAAGGAAGAGAGATTACTCCGAAAGTCGGACGTCGTCTCCGACGAGTCGCGCGGACGTCTCGACGCTTCCGCGAGAGAATAACCTCCGCGCAGAGCCAAAATGGTGGACGGCACTCCCGAGAACAGATTGACGTCTCACTCCGCCTGATTCGGCGCCGTTTGATCCCGTTCGGCGAACGTCAGACTTCCGGCGATCTTTCTCGTCGACCCGCACGAGTTTTCCCGTAAGATACCGCACCGCGTCGCGTAGGGAGACCTCCGTAGGGAGATCCTCGGTCCACCCTAGACGATGTACAGCCTTTCGAAATGGACTTTCCGCACCGCTTCCGCCCCGCGCGATCCCACTCGGACGCGCGCGCGCGCTTGGCAAGCGCGCGGTTGCACTTCCACGGCGACGCTCAGCGTCGAGCGCGTTCCACCTGTCCGTCGTCGGTCGCCCTCAGCGTCGTGGATGGACCCGTGGGGCAGGATAGCGTCGGCAGGATCCTCGCCGAAAGCATTCCAGGGAGGGTGGACCGCACACGCCGCGCCATCTGACGATCTCGCGGCAAATCCAACCCCTTGTCATGGCCGCCGGACCAACCCCCCCGAGTCAATAATAGGGCCAGCGAACGCGGATTCCGCGGCCGCAGCGCCTACGCGACGTCACGGATAACGGCGTCATCCTCCGGAGGATACGCAGGCCCGGACATCGCGACTCGCGCTCTGCTTAAAAGGCGTCAGACACCTCGAAGCCTTTTCCCTCGCCTCTGTCTCCGTGCGCGCCCCCGTTTCTCTCTTTTCCCTTTTTTTTTT
>NW_021847427.1:0-963 GCF_003651465.1 Formica exsecta
TATATATATATATATTATAATATAAAAATAAATCAAGAAAATATATATCTCTTGTAAATAACAATATTGTAATTGAAATAAAGCGTATCTTGCTAATTATATAATACGATAATAAATATCATAATAATGATTTATTACCAAGTTCTCTGGCTAATGATAATGTGGCATTGCCAAAGACTGGAATCTCGGTCATGCATTTTGGACACATAATGGTGCTCATGTTCTCCACGATACCAGCAACAGGTATATCCAACTTCTTGAACATATTTGCACCTCTCCTGGTCACTTCTAGCGCAACTTTTTGCGGTGTTGTTACTAGCAATGCACCAGCGATAAAGAAATTCTGAATCAGGGAAAGATGTGTGTCTCCTGTTCCAGGAGGAGTGTCAATCACAAGATAATCGAGCGACCCCCATGCCACTTGATTTACCAGCTTGTCCAATGCACTCATCACCATGAGCCCCCTCCAAACTACTGGCGATTTTTCATCAATTAAAAATCCCATGGACATACTGCATATAAAATGTAAAATTATAAAGCATGGACCCATTTATCCCATCATTTAATGCGTTTGACAATTAATCACCATTTCACACCATAATTTACAAGAGGTTCCATGAGATTCTCTTGATTTATCATGGGCGACTCATATATATTCATCATCAATGGTATAGATGGCCCAAAAACGTCGGCATCTAGTAATCCAATTGACTTTTTCGGCTCAATTATTTTTAAGGCTGTCGCTAAATTTACTGAAGTTGTCGATTTTCCAACACCACCTTTACCAGAGGCAACTAGCAAAATTTGTTTAACACCCTTTATCCGCTTTCGCTTAGGAAGTCCACGTGCCATGATTTCTTTCTGTCTGGCTTCTATGCTCTCTTGCCTAGTCTTGACTGCATCAACCGTTGTGTTGTACTGGAACAAATATCAAACAGGAATAATTGACAGAGTCCCTGATCA
>NW_021847428.1:0-965 GCF_003651465.1 Formica exsecta
ACTTTATTATATTAGCCCTCGATGGAACTCGTTCATCTTTCTTTTGAGAATGTGCTTTATCGTCGAAAATGAATTATTAATATAAATGGTAATATATCTTCCGCCTTGTATTTTATGTAAATTAAATTTTGCAATTTTTTCCCAGACTTTCATTGTTATAGGTATGCGCAAATGGCTTTATAATTTAGATTTCTCGAGGTTGTGTTCCAGTTTTCTTTTTACTTCTAACACTCACGATGTGTTTATTTACAGTAATCAATAACGTTATTATGTAAATACGTTGTTCTACTAACATTTAATTAAAGGTGATATTTCGGTAAAGTTTAGAATAAATCACAAAATCATTACAAACAAGAGACTGTTAAATATACGTAAATTGAATAAATTTGTTATTTTGCGTAATATCGCGAATAATTTTACGACAAGCTTAGAATCGTGCTTCAAATGGCATATTATTACAAATTCGATTAAAACTTTATTTAGAGTCAACAGTATATTCGCTTTCCGACTAGCACCCCGATTTTACTCAAAATGATATAACACGAATTAAATTTAATTATATATATGGACAATAGATACTTCTATACGAATATTGACCCTGAATAATAAACCTTTGAAGCTGCACTCTTTGCAATTTCGCGATAATATAAGCCCTCTGAATACATTGCACCGCGTCGCAATCGCGCGCAAAAAATTTGCGAAAGAATGCTATCTCATCGGGATTGTATTCGAGTATAAATTCCTTTTCATTTAATCTGAATAAATAATCGATAATGGCGTGACGTGCGCGGAGGGTGCACACACGAGAGAAGTAGGGGACGAAAAGTTAGGACGCGATTTTCACACACACATACAAAGAACTGCATTCCGTCGACGTAATGACGGAATTGTCGACATGTCAAACACTCTGTCACGAGTCTCTCGTGTTCGTTCGCGTTTCCGCTTTATATTCGCGACGCCAACAC
>NW_021847429.1:0-965 GCF_003651465.1 Formica exsecta
AGAGAGAGAGAGAGAAATTTAGTATTCCTGGATAACGAGTTATAATTTGAAACGCTCTTTTTGCTCGCCATTGTTTCTAGAACATTAAATGTCGGTAAATGCATTGTTTCGATGCTCGTTCCCGCTTTCCTTTTTCCTGCTGCTTTCTCTCTTTTCAATTTTTTCTTTTTGGCGTTTGATCGTTAGGGGTTATACGACCCTCTTATTTTGATTCAAGCTTCCGGCGGTTCTTAATTTACGATACTCGTATTCAGCACCCGCTCTGATCCCTCGGCGATAAGAAATACAATCCGAAACACCCGTATCTCTCGGCGATAATTTAGCCGCCAGTAGTAGTATCGTGTAAATATCTTTTAATATTTAATGATACTGTTTCGAGAGTTTCGCGCATAGTGTTAAGTTCTCGCTTTGAATCACATCTCGCAAATTCTCGGGCGCTACTGCAAATTCTGTGTTAGAATATGTAAGTTGCAAGACGCGGTCGGTGCATCTTAAACTACCTGCGACAAGGAATCGTGGGTAGTTGGTGTTTCTTGTCGTTTGAACACAGTACAAACGTGCGCATGCATTTTCTTACGTAATTAACATTGCGATGTAGTAGCATTCCCGAAATAACGAATTCAACTGCGAATGCTGACACAACTCTAGATTGACATCGCCGGTATATCTATCAACGTACCGTTGAACGCGATCAAACTTTCGTCGAACTGGATTTCTCGTCTCGTGTCACGAATCAGAAGCTTTTCAATCGCTACGGTTGGCATTCCGGAAGATCGATCGTCTTCTCTCGTTCGTTCTCTCTCTCTTTTTCCTATCCCCTCTTTCGTCCTGTAAGGCGATGCGTCAGTCGTGAGAAAGCGGAGGGCCACCGAGGACGACCGGGGGTTTAGAAGGGACAAATGGAGGGTGTCTGGAGGGTACTTTGACTCAGGCACCATTGCTCTCGGAAACGATCGCGTCTCTTT
>NW_021847430.1:0-966 GCF_003651465.1 Formica exsecta
TTTTTTTCTATAACACTTAATAAAAGAGTAATTATTGAGTAAAGTCAGGCCAATTTTACTCAATAATTACTTTTTTATTAAGTGTTATAGAAAAAAAATGATCCAGGATTTTTCGATTCATTTTTTGGTAAAGAATAATGCTATGTACTTAATGGACGATCTTTAAGTGACACCCTGTATATAAACAAAGAGATAGATATATATTTATAATATATTTTAAGCATATAATTCACTTGGCTCTTGCCAACTGTTTACTATTTAATATGAAAGCAAAATTATTAGAGGATTTTTTTTTAAATTCCCCGAGTCTCAATAAAATTCTATGAGAAACCCCTGATTTCTCCAGGTACAAAAGAAATTCAGGTGTTCCATATTTATCCAGGTAGTAGACATCTTTTATCTCTGAATGTACTATTATTAATGCCAACCATAAAGCTAAAATATTCCTTCGATGGATCAATTAGATTGGACAGAGATACACCCGGTAAAGGGTCTAATAAGTAGAACTCACAGCTAACGGGGGAAGCGGGGGACTTGGCCTAGGCTGCACCAGATCCACCGGTTGTAGGGAAGTCTGCTGCGTCTGTTGCGGGGGACTGTCGCTCTTGCGTAGGCTAAGGTTCTCCGGCGCCGGGGTGTCCTCCCTCTGCGGCGTCAAGGCCGGCGTCAAGGGCGGCGTGTGCGTCGGGCTCTGCGAGCCCGGTTCGGGGCTGCCGTCCTCGGAATCGTTGAGACTGCTAGTGCGCTTCCTCAGCGTCGCCTCGCCGGATTCCGGTATCCCCGACGAAGTCGGCACCACTGTAACATTCGCCACTTTGCGGGTGAACTTTATGCGGGCAACTCAACAGCTTATTGACGTGTGCGAGAATACGAGGGGAGCCTGAAGTCGATTGTAACGAGGGGTAATTGAGATATTGACGTTAATTGCAGGACGGAAAGAAACGGAACGATTAAGTAATGAAATAT
>NW_021847431.1:0-966 GCF_003651465.1 Formica exsecta
AAATATAATCGCGCAAAAAATTTATTTCTTTTTACATAATATCTATTCATCTAGTCGATATATATTTTAAATAAAAAAATTAATCAAATATAAAATTTATTTAATAATGCGCATAGTTTGGTGCTAGCATTAAAGAAACGACAAAATCTCTTTCATTTTCAGCAAAAATATAAATAATTTGACATTTATCCTTTCGTGTTTAATCTTGATTGAAATCCTTAAAGACTCGAATAATTGAATAAGCGAGCCAACAAGCGGACAGTAATCAGAGGTGTCATTGATTTTTAGCTCATGTTCGCAAAGTCGATCGTCGAACTAGCAAGCTAATCGATGGAATGATCGCTCGATAACCCACTTTTAATCCATTCAGCGATTACACGATGAAGACGAATAACAACGCGATATCACATCGATGCTGAAATCTTGTCAATGACAACGGAATAGTACATATCCCGTATACATTCGTTTAATTACTCGGAAACTATTTCAGAGAGAGATTTTATTTAACTGTACTTTCTACATATGTTATTCCTACCTACAAAGATTGAGTTGTTTATTAAGTTAGATGTAAAAGATGTAAAATAAACCGCGACAATATCTATCAACAGAACTCGATAAAATAAATTTTTGATGGAATTGCAAGATTGTCGCAGAATAAATCTTAACGAAGACGTGGCTCGCGAGTCAGATGTGAAATTTTCGAGGTCACGACCTTCCTGACTCTTTTTCTTTTCGTTCCCCTGTTGAAAGATAAGCGTATATGATGATATTAAAGTCGATCGCTCTCTCACGTCATGTGTGTTCCGCGAAACAAGGAAAAATCACATGAAAAAACAGATAACTAGAAGAAAGATTGCCGAAACAAGTCTTACAAATGTAGATAGAATAATAAGACCGTAAACAGTAGACATGATCCATACAGTTGTTGATTATCATTTCAAATGAAATTACGAAGATATTAGTTAG
>NW_021847432.1:0-966 GCF_003651465.1 Formica exsecta
ATCTGTCCCGTCTCCGCCTACGTATTTCACCTGTCATCTCCTCTTATCTCAGACAATCCGTTCATCCGTCTTTCAAAAGCGCTTCTCTCCTTCTCTCCATTGCTTTTGTATTTTCTTTCTCTTTCTTTTTACTTATTTAATGGAGCGAAAAATAACTACTGGAGAAAGTAGGAAAAATTATCGTTGAGAATAATTCGTAATAATAATTAAATTAAATTTTATCTTCCTGATTTTTGCGTTTTTATAGTCATTCGCGGCCGAGAACGTAGCGTGGATAACTTCGTTAAAATACGTTGTAGAAAAACGTGGCAATAATACTCTAATACTCTAATAATTGTCAAATATTCCTAACAAATTCGAGAAACAGAACAACGTGTGTCGACAATAGCACTACCGTTATATAAATCGAATTACCCAATGTCGAAGCGTTACACAACTGTGTTTGCGCACATCGTGCCAAAGTGATTTGTTTGTACGCAATTTAGTACATCTGTGCACACGGCCTTCGCCGAGCGAATTCGCACATTCGAAGCGATAAACATCGTACGCGAAAAGCCGTGCGCGGAAAGTTTTTCGGATGTGATGTTCCTTTCTTTCCCTGGACCGTAGCATCGTTCGCCATTAAGGCGAGCGCGATTTGCATACGGTTCGCGAAAAGGGAGAGGCGAAACGTAGGGAGGGAGAGAGGGACACGCGAGGCAGGAGGCCTTTGATTTATCGTTTCTGCTGCCGCCCTCCTTCGACGTTCCACATGCAGCGTGTGATTCTGTTGCGCCACGTTGCGTTCCAATTTTCAGTTCCACCGGCGCATAATGAATCGGTATGCAAATCCACGAATAGGGATCATAACTCATTCGTGCGATATCGTGTTCTCACACGCGGTCAATCGAGCGTGCTTCGCGAGACAGACACGACACGGGGCGACGCGGGACGACGCGGGACGACGCGGGACGACGCGGGACGACG
>NW_021847433.1:0-966 GCF_003651465.1 Formica exsecta
GACGAGACGAGACGAGACGAGACGTAGCGGCTACACCGAGCGGCCATGCCGGAACGGGACACGCGGTTCCCATCGGCAGCTGGATATTATTTCAGTCGGCGCATATTTCCGCAAATGAATTTTATGAAAACAGTTTTTGCTCTTTTAATTAATCGCTCCTCCGGACCGCCGTTTCTCTTCGCGCGTACTCGCTGCCGCGCGCGCGAAGCAGTCGAGGACGAGAGCGCGACGGCTTTTAGTAATAATATTGTTTCAGAGACCGCGGAAAAGAGCCGCGATCCTCCCACTCCTCCCTCCTCCCCGGGTTCTTCCGTGCGATACGTGATTTGTGTGATTTACGCAAACCCGTCGCGACGTTACACACCCGCGTCCTTTTTTTTCTTATTATCGCGACGAAGAAAGGGCGCGCCTGGAAAAATTGTTGGTAGATAATAACGCTCGAGCTCGCCTCCCAAGTTGCTCGTAGCTGCAGGGGAGTTTTGCGTTTCAACGGGGTAATTTGCTGGCGATTAAACACGGGGGATAATTCGAACGGAAATAACGAGTAACGAGAAGAGAGAACGCGATTCGATATATATTTTCGACGAGTAAATAGATACCAATAATCGCGATCGTCGGCACTTCCCTCTTTTTGTACAACGTCGACGAGATGACTAGCGATATAATTTATAATATATATCAATTTTAGTCGCGTTCATTATAAACATCTAATACGTATTTGTCTGCTTTCTAAAATCTTATCAGATTTGTTATCTACCATTCGTGGTTCCTTCACAGAGTGATTTTTTAGAAACTCTATCAATATATTCAAGATAATTGGCACAGAGTCAGACTAGTTCAAATATTTTGCGATACATCGTGCATAAAGAAAATGTAATTTTTTCTTGTATTTAAAATTTGATTTTGCTGTAAATAAGTATGAAAAAAAAAATAAAAACTTAATTGCTAGACAATAATTCATGACAA
>NW_021847434.1:0-967 GCF_003651465.1 Formica exsecta
AAAATGAAAAATAAGAAGGATATATATGTATATATATATAATTATTAAAAATAAAAGATTTTGTTGTTGCAAAGATTGTCGTAAAATATATCTTAATAATCTTTTTATTGATTCCGAAATAAAATAATTTTGCTCCGAGATCTGTAAAAATTTACCATGATATATTTATATTTATAATATATACTTGAATACATAATTACTGTAGTTATTATAATACATTTACGCAATAATTAAATCAAATATAACCTTTTGAGTCTCAGGAGATTGGGGTAAAATATACTTTCAGAAATCTTTTCAAACTGTTTGCTATCAAAATGAATTACACACTTAATTTCATAAATATAGAATGTCGCACAGCTTTAATAGCTTGAATACACGTTAGAGTTGACTTTAACGAAAATATCGAGAAAAGTCATCATAACATTCTAATTTTTATTACACATATCTTTGCATCTCGTGTTTTATGCCGCTGTGTAGTAACGAGAGGGAAGTGTATCATATACACGCTTGCAAATACAAACATGCGTGGTATACTTTTTACCCTAGTCTTTTCCTCTGTGCCAATCTGTACTCTGTGCCAAAGTTTGATTTATAGATCGGCGAGATTGAAAGAGAAATAAAACAAACGTGGCGACGACTCGCGGACGGAAAAAAATTGGGGATGGTTTTTGTAGTACGTACTTAAATACGGCACGTCTACCGTATAGTGTACGTGTATACTGGTATTGGTTGCACAATGCTTCCAAAATGCGGACAAAAGCTCGTGACAAAGAAAGCGAACGTCGATAAGAGGAAGCTTTAGGTATTCCCAGGTACTCCTGATTTCGGTTTGCAACCGACGTAACCCATTTGAGCGTGATAACAGGGACCGTTGTCGTTTTCGTTACGAGCGCAAGAAGCCTCTTCCACATTTCGTATCGCGAACTTACTGTTCTCAGAACGGGTTTATCCGCTGTTTGCATTTTTT
>NW_021847435.1:0-968 GCF_003651465.1 Formica exsecta
TTGTCACGAAAACAAAGCTTCCTCTATGAGGAAGCAAAAAAAGAATAAAAAAATTTACTTAAAAATAAATTGTTAAAATAAAATTTTTTGATACTAGGTATATATATGTGTGTCACACAATAATTAAATCATCGATTTCCATTAACAATAAGATCAATTTACGGAAAAAAGATAAAAAGGTTTCTATATTTCTAGATTTTAATTATTTATTTTTCGATGTTTTATTGTATTCTGAGAGATTGTGTTTATTTCATATCTATAATTAATATTTCTCCGAAGATTATCTCGCCCCAAATAATTTCTTATTATTATTAAATCGTTATAAAAACGATGTATAAGCGCGTATTAATTAAACATATTAAATAAATAACATATATCATATAGAAAAATTACAGAGAAGAAAAAGTACTTTGACATCGCTTTTGAAATTAATGTATTAAATGATTGAGAAACGTAATTGAGAACGAAAAGATAGTTTCTCTCTTTTTCATATGTCCAGTGAAAAAACAACATTTCCGTAAATGCGTGACTAATAATTCCCAAAAGAAATCTCGTCTAATACCACACAATGCCGTAATATATAGGTATATTATCACCACGACACTCTGGATACTATTATTTTCCGCATTTATTCCTTCATTTATTTGCTGTCACTTGCGTGTGGACGATAGAATCGTTCATTATGTTGACCTTTTGTCTGAAGATTAAGCAGTCCGTCAACTTTTTCCAGCAATGTATGCTTCTAACGATACAGATACAAAACCTTAATAAAACCTCGATATTATTCAAATATTTTATTATATAAAAGCTCTATTATTAGAGCTCAAATGTTCTGTTGTTAAAACAGAATATCTCCCAGAAAATTTCTCGTCTCTTATTAAAACAAGAATATTTCTTGCGATATTGACTTCCTAAAGATAAAGATATGTTTCTTCGAAACATTCGTGATATCAAATAAAAAAAAAAAA
>NW_021847436.1:0-969 GCF_003651465.1 Formica exsecta
CAAGCTATTATTCACGACGTCCGATTTACTACGCTATCATAAGAAAATTGCTCTTGTTGATAAGCGGCGGCCAGGGCTGGATGTTGGATACGAGATCACTCGCTTCACGAATATAATATTAAAATGATCAATATTATAATTATATAATAATAATTAATATAATATATTAAAGATAATTCGTTGTGAAAAAAAGATTCAATTATATTCTTATATATTTTCAATATATATAATACTGAACTCTACTGCTTCCTCTTATTTAGAAGATCTTTTCTTCTACGCATATGTGAGTATGATTATGATTTTAGAGTATAAAATTATATAAAATTATTTAACAATTATTCTCTCTTTTTCTCTAAACTTTATATGTAATTTTTTTCATACAAATAAGGTGAGGGAAAGCAATTAAGAACTAATTTGTATACAAATTTCATTATAATCAAATTATTTTAATATAAAGTAGCGATAGATGACTTAATAATAAAAAGCATACTTTTAATATGTAATTTTTAATGTACACTTTAAATTTATATATATCATCCTCGCAAATGCATTCGATTAATTTCATTTCTACGCAGAGAAACGAACTTTCTCAATTCGACTAGATTGTTAACGCACTCAAGTTCAAGAGAAAATTGTAAAGCCGTCATTCTCTGAGAACGGGAGGCAGGAAAGGGGGCCTTTTTTCCCCTTCCGCGAAGGTCGGGCTTGGGATACGCTACGCACTACATCTGTAATCTGTATGTGTAGTACACGTAGTACACATCGGTATTCGGTATTCACTCTCGCGTCGTTCCAAGATGGAGATAAAACAACGTCGCGCCTGCTCTCGCGCAAGGTGGTTGTAAACACAAGCGGTGTCGTCGATGATCTTACCGAGATCGCCGAGAACGTGCGATGGCGAAGTCCGTTCTGAGTTCGGACGGCCTGCCAAAGGCGGGTCGCGTGAACGAAGGTAAGAAAGAGACAGGT
>NW_021847437.1:0-969 GCF_003651465.1 Formica exsecta
CCCGTGATGTGATCCAAGAATGAGGAGACCGTTATCGTTTGCGACAACGCGAATGCAGCGCACGTCCGAAACGGCTGCAACGACAATCAAAAGATCGACTCGATTCTACTCGTTACGCATCCTCGCGTTCACGCCGATCATCCCGTTGTGCAATCGATGATTGGCTTCCTCATTCGTATTCTAAAATCACTCTGTCGTAATTCGACTAATCGCTATCACGTCGTGTTTTCGATCCTGCAATAGTGTCGAGTATCGTAAAATGGGAAAGACGAGTGGATCTTCTAAGTCGAGCTCTCGTTTCAGCATAATTTATTGCCATTATGCAGTAACAGCGAAAGGTAAGTCAACAGCGATTGGATCAAGTAGATCAATCGCTTGATGTGTTTTCAATATAACTCTTAAGTTGTGTGACATATTGATATATAAAAATAATATATAGAAATATAAAAATAATTATTTTTTAATGACTGATATTTACCGAGCTGTAATATTTCAAAATTCTTTTATCCCTAAAGCATCTATTAACTTTAAATGATGAATTAATATGCTCGCACATGATCTATGCACAAACATGAATAGAATATAACGTATTGATTAGATACCTCTGACATGTGAGTACGTTAATTAAAACGAGAGATACGTATCATATATCGACTTTTGGAAGTTTTGATCAGTTTTGTTTCATTTTACGATACCCGATTAAGGGCAAGTTTCATCGCTGTAACACATGCCTGTAAATCCAAATCTATTATGGGGAAGCGAAATGTTCTGAAAGCAATAATCGAACAGAGCCGTGAATGCAAATATCGTAAGTGAAATTGATAATCGGTTTGGTTGTTTGAATGGAATACCGCGGTCGTCAAAATTTTCATGAGCAGAAATCGGCAAGCATTTTAGCCTAGAGGAAAAATCCGAGGGAAGATTTTCGAGCGATTCGAAATTAACGGTTTGAAAATTAGAATTCGAAGA
>NW_021847438.1:0-969 GCF_003651465.1 Formica exsecta
TGTCACATTGTCGTCTTGCTGGAGGATGACGTAGTCGATTGGGACGAAGAATATCCTCCCCAAATGGGTGAAGAATATTCCCAAAGTAAATAAACAAAATTTTAAAGTTTCTTCTTGAGATGTTTTATATATGCATCTAATTAAATTGAGAACTCTAAAAAGAGATAAAACTTTAAATGATTAATCAATCGAAGTTTTTTTTGTCATTAATTAATGACGTTTTATATCAATTAATATGGAAATAATAATTTTGGATACTATATATCAAACTTGTAATATATTTTTATCTTATTTGTTGGAAAAGCAATTTTACTTTTAGTATTGTTTTACTTTTTAGTATTGTTAGTACTTTATTGCTGTTATTAATGCAATTTTACTTGTCACAGTAAAAAGTGGAAATTTACACTATTAATGTAGAATATTCATAATTTTCTGTCTTATTATTTCGTAAATATATAATTATAATATGATGTTAAAGTTTAGAAGAGTTAGAAATTAAAAACTTTATATAGATTAACAGCTAGAAATTAGAAGATTATAACTACTTTGTGTATCATGCATCTCACTTAAAATAGATTTATTATATTTTTTTTTAGAAAGTTTTTAAATCTTTATTTGCTTGTTTTCATACTTTTGTGAAAAAGTTCATATAATTTACTATAGGTATAAGCATAACCTTGGAAAGATCTAAGAAGACATGTGTAATTTTTTTAGTTATAAAATGCATACAACACATGCTAACCTTGCGCGTTATCATGATCACTCTGTATTTAATGAAAAATCGATTAACTTTGCCTTTGAAAATGCATAGTGTCCATTAGTTCCGCCTATTTTCTTCAATAATGAATGCTCAAGCTAACTTGCGATATTAATACGACCCTATAATATACCCCATATTCAACGCTGCATACTCAGAAAGTGCTGAAACATATTTACATACAATCTAACTAGTAATCCACTGTCATAATA
>NW_021847439.1:0-969 GCF_003651465.1 Formica exsecta
TTACACTTTTTAACGCGTGTTCCATTAATGCGATACAATTTAATGCGGCGCTGTATGCTGCACAGTGTAGAAAACAGCGAGACGATTATCGCAACGAGAGGCTGTGACTTATCGATTCCCGATTTCAGTATACATGCGTCACTATGCGAAAATCGCCGAAAATATGCACTCGGTCGGCCAATTATCGTAAAACATTACATTTTCTATACCAATTAATATCACCGTGCTTGGTTTTTCGGTCTGTTGCGCGGCACGTTGCTGGGATAAATTAACGAGAACGAAGAAACTAGAATTCCTTATTATTAATCATAACATATTTTACGAATTATTCGAAAGGTGGTGGGCAAATAGTTCATTAACAGATGCATTCAAGACATTTGTAATACTATCAAAAGTATTAATACGATAACAAGATTATACACTGTCACAAACTGGGATTTCTTTATTTTTCCCATGGCATTATAATACGTGGCCTGATAGTATTCGAAATGATATACGTGTCATACATGATTGGTGACGACGACGACGAAGATTGAGTCGCGTCGTCGAAAGGAGTGGGCGAGAAAATATGTGTATAGAAAAACTGCGGGAATATAACACGAACGGGAAGTATCGACGCGTCAATCGTTCTAAACAATAAGTCCCGGCTATATGTTTGCGCTGAATATGAAAAATACATCGCGATAACAGCCACGTCAATACGAATGCATACGAAGCGTTTATGTCATTCTAAAACGAAATATTGAAATTAATCCGTAATTTGGAGCGACGAATTAAATTTATTAAATCAATTTTTTATTAGAACATTTCTAAAAGAGGACACATGAGATGCAGCTAAAAATTCACACCATCATTAAAATATCTTTCGTTTAAATTCGATATTTATACATTTGTGTGTCAAAAAGATTAGTTTGTATAAAACCTCTGCTTATAAAATTGGTTTATAAAAAACGCTGCTAGTGAGCGATT
>NW_021847440.1:0-970 GCF_003651465.1 Formica exsecta
AAGTATTCGGTATAAATTTCAGTTTAAATTTAAATCTTAATCAATATGTAACTATAGTATATGCTTTAAATTTTATTATAACAATAGAAAACACAGTAAAAAAGTTGAAAGAAAACTATACTACTAAATAAATTTATAATTTACTTTGTCGGTGATTTGTTAACGTAGCTCAAACAGATGGAACTTTTTCAATTTGATTAACATTGCGTTGTGGTGTGCAAATTCATTCATTTAATTCGTGTCAGTTACCAAATGAAAAGGTTTTTTTTTTCCATTGTCTTCGCCACTTTTCTTTTGCGTGATCATCAAATGTCAATCAAAAAGCAAGCGTGTTATTAGTATAAAATGTAAGATTATGCGGACAAGAAAAAAAAGAAGACTAGTTTTACTTCGTACTTTATTAACTCGTGATTGTTGCTCGTCAATTTTAATTATATGCTTTTACTATAAAGTTTCAGTACGTTTTCTTGCGGAAAACTTTCATAGAAATACAATACTTTGCAGATTATTTCAGAATTTGTGATTTCACTGAAATTGTGTGGAATCGAGCGTCACGTCTATCAAACAGTTAATTAAGTCTCGGCAAAAAGCGATAACGGATTAAAATTTATAATTGAGCAATACAATTGTAAATAATTGACGATGCAATTATAAATACTTTTGTAACGAGAGAGATTGCAACACAATTATAAAATTACTCAGCAATTTATTAAATGTAAATTTGCTTAATCATCATATTGAGTTTTCAGAATTTGTTTATCATGAAATTATTGAAGTTTCAAATATATATGCATGCGTGACGATACCAATAGATATTAAAAGAATGCTTGAACGTGAATAACAATGCATATAGGATATTTGAATTATGTATGACAAAAAGTCGATATACATCATATCCTTTTAAAATTTAATGTTAATTTTTGTTACAAAAATATCGATAGACATTAATATAATTTTTCGGTTATATAAG
>NW_021847441.1:0-971 GCF_003651465.1 Formica exsecta
TCAGCAGATCTCAGCACTCCGACGAAACGAACAAAGGATCATTTATTTTTTATTCAAACACAGAACTCGCAGAAGGGCCAGCTCGTTTCCGTGGAGTGCGCCTAATACACAAATAAAAAAAGATAATTATACATTATAAAATAAATAAATAAATGTGAATGTGAAAGAGAATATAAACGAAAGGATAAATATATAAATATATATCTATATCTACAGATGCGCGTGCGTGTACATACATACATACATCTAAGTGTGGGGAACCTTGAGAGACGCGTGGAGTAGCAAAAGCGAGAGATCCTCAAAAGTAGAAACGCTCGAACGTCATCAGCCGATGCTTTTGTTTCTAAGGGGATGCAAGAGTCAATTTTTCGATTACGTAAACGAAACCCCTGCATCACACTGTAACATACCTCCATAGCACATCTCATAGTTTAATTAGCCCTCGGATTATCGGTCGTTTAAATTTTCTCAGATACAAAAGGAGAAAAATCGTACCTTCAAATATATTTATTTTTCTGACTAGAAAATCGAGGGAAAGAAAGAAGAGAAATCGGGAAAAGAAGCTATGGAGAAAGATAATGTACACACTATATGAGCGGTATTTTGTAATCCGAGGGTTAAGACTGATTTTACAAGCGCGTTATAAAAATACTAGACCGACTATATTTTATAATTATACTGTCATTACTATTGTTTGTAGTTATACAATTATTATCGAATTTGTTTTTAATAAACGGCAGGTGCCATGATTACATATATTGGCTGAAGCGCAATTATTTTTAAATATATATCCAATCCGTTCTAAATATTTCTGTTACTAGATAAAAGAGATATATTTTTGTTATATAAATAATTCTTTTCAAAAATGACATAGTTTTACAGTTATAATACTTTTCCCTAGAAGTGCCATTGAATTAATATATATTATTATATAATTGTATAATTATATTCTCTCTTTACTCTAGATAAAA
>NW_021847442.1:0-971 GCF_003651465.1 Formica exsecta
TACTCAAATATAATGACTCAAACTTGGAATTTGTTGCAAACAGGGCAAAAGGAAGGCTATAAAATTGCGTATACTAATGCTCGTATTATCGACCCGGAAACTAAACTTGATATAAAAGGTTCATTATTGACTGAAGGGGATAAAATTATTGACTTTGGTGAATCATTATTTTCAACAAGTGGGGTCGATGAAACAATAGACTGTAAAGGGCTTGTTCTAATGCCAGGCCTTATTGACATTCACGTACATTTTCGTGAACCAGGCCAAGAACATAAAGAAACTATATATACAGGCAGCAAATCTGCGGCTGCGGGAGGTGTTACAACTGTAGTTTGTCAGCCGAACACTGTTCCAGCAATTGATAGCGTTGTTTTGGCTAAATATTTGAAATATAGAGTACTTGAAACTTCACATGTAAACGTTGAATTTTACGCTAAAATCACCACTTCGGAAGAAAAGTTGACTGAAATGGCACTTTTAAAGGAAGCAGGTGCGGTTGGGTTCACTGATGATGGCATGCCAGTTATGAACCCAATGATTATGAGACAGGCGCTGCTTTATTCGAGTATGCTGGGTGTTCCTATTGCTCAACATGCAGAAGATTTAAATTTATCAGCAGGTGGTGCAATCAACGAAGGTAAAATTTCTGAAGAATTGGGAGTAAAGGGAATCTTGAGTGCGTCAGAATCGGTTATAGTAAGTCGCGATATACTGCTCATGAAAGATATGGAAAATGTGCACTACCATATTTTACATGTCTCTTCAAAAGATTCACTTGATGCTATTAAACGTGCAAAAGATTTGGGATTAAATGTTACATGCGAAGTAACCCCTCATCACTTCACTTTGACTGAAAATATAGTAAAACAACATGGAGCAATTGCAAAAATGAACCCGCCGCTTCGCACTGAAGAAGATCGTTTAGCTATGATTGAAGGTTTAAAGACAGGTGTGATTGATTGCATTGCAAC
>NW_021847443.1:0-971 GCF_003651465.1 Formica exsecta
TAAATGCGCGTCGATGAAGTCTTCGCGAACAAACATCGGTTCCTTCGCTCTCGTATCATGTTCCGCGCTTGTTTCAGAAATAGACGTTGTTCGAAGCACGACGTGCTTCGTTAGCATATTCTTCTCTTACCTCCGAAGAGTTTGCCTCAGCCACGTGTGCTCCTGTCTGTGAAGTAGCGTCTCTCGTCCTCTTTCGTTAGTGAAGTCATTAGAATTTCACGTAAAGTTAATAAGTTTTAAAAAATCGAAAAAGTAAGAAACCGTGAAGATGGGTCTTATAAAATTTTCATTAGATAAAAAACTTGACTCAAAATTGGTTAAACTGTAGATGGAAATGTGTCGATGGAGTACGAAAATATGTTGCATATGTATGAGTTCATTAAAAGAAAAAATTAAAAAGCTATACCAATATTATATTATTATATACGATATATTTCTTTACTATATAATAAAGGGAAAAAGACTTTCTCGACAACTTATGTTGAGAGGATGATTCGGTATGACTTGGCATAATCTGGAAGATAGCCAGAAGAAAAAGAATGCTTATGTTATAACAGAAGTGGGCAATGTACTCTTTCTCGATTATTTCGAAGACAGAAAGGTCTTTCAACCTTTCGCTAGTATAAATTATCGCGAGATATGATGCCGATACAAACGCAAATTCATTTATATCTCATAAATGTCGCTGAAATGTTACGTAGCATAAATTTTGATGATAGTAATGCGAGAGATAGTTTAGTTAGTTTAGTTAGTATGATCGTAAATTTGCATTATAACGATGCTAACGAACATTGGCGATAGTTTTAAAACTGCTCTACCGATGTTTTGTAACATAAAATACGGGCTGCGCAGCATCTATTGCACCTGTGTCTATTTTGACGATACGTAAATCTTAGGATATGATACAAGAACTTAATTAAATTGCAAAAAAATATTGCATATATATATATATATATATATATATATATATA
>NW_021847444.1:0-972 GCF_003651465.1 Formica exsecta
AAAATTGAACATTATTCTAATATTCTGAGCTATAATGCTCAGAATATTTATGTGAAATAAAATGGAAAATTTGCCCGCTACCATACCCGTTTTTCGTATTGAAATAGAAAAATTGCTGTATAAAATAATATTTGCGTGAACTAACACATTTTTATGTATTTTAGAAAAATCCTTGAAATTAATATTTAATTTTATTTCCTTTGATTATTTATTGCTATATGTTGAAAGTACTTCGAACTATTTTATAATGAATAATTCTTGTTAAAATTACCTATGATAATTTTGTCACTTGGAATAACCCTTCGCTGTTAACATAAATCGCACAAGTTTTGTCATCTTATATACGTCACCGTTAGAGTGAGACCGCATTTATCATCGAAAGGTTAATCCGAGACTATATCTGTGTGATATTGTGTGCAACGAATAAATATTTTTATTACCGATAACCGTCGAAAGCCGATTCTGAATTTTGCCACTGAAATAGCTTGTTCTCACGTGAATCGCTTGACCGGAAATTAAAAAATGTTCACAGACGCATGGCTGGCAAACTCTGTGGTCCTTCGTCAAGCAAAGCGTCGCCTGCCTCTACCCCCATTCCATTAGGTACTGCCAAACACAAGATTTTAAAACGAAAAAAGAACACAACATACACACACATACACACACGCACGCACGTACACATACGCATCGCATATCGATATACACGAATACCTTCGACAGAAATATCTCGCGCGAAAAAGTGCTCGCCCTCCTGCAAAAGCATTCACTCTCAAGCAAACAGGAATGAAGGAATGGCAAGGAAAGAAACGGGTAAACGCGTAAATGCCGAGGCAAGAGGAAAGAGAGAGAAAAAAAATAGGGCATGCGAGAAAATAAAAAAAAAAAAGTATGGAAGTCAAGCGATAAGATTTAATGGTTCTTCGATAGAAATCGAGTGCAATCCACCTTCTCTCTCTCTCTTTCTCTCTCTCT
>NW_021847445.1:0-972 GCF_003651465.1 Formica exsecta
AGAGAGAGAGAGAGAGAGATAGAAAGAAAGAAAGAGAGAACGGAGTCGCGCGATGACAGCTGATCGCGCATTATCAGAGTCGTCTGTCAAAGGTGCTCACGCATCGTCCGCTCGAAACGCATGGATGAGATAAGGACGCGCTGGTCTCGGAGATTCTCTCTCGAAGGGCCGCGAGACGCGGCAAGGGCGCGGGAGCCATCGTCGCGGCGCGCATCTCATCGCGGCGAAAAAATCAATTCGCATTCGGTGACGTGCGACGCGCGAGGACCATCCTCGCGACGATCGCGCTCTGGGATGTCGCGACGATGACGACGACGATCGACGTTCGGAGCTGTCGCGGCATCGAATCGCGACATCGGCGGTAGCGCGCGGACGATACGTCGCGACGAGAGTCGATCGAAACGAACGCGCGCCGCGATACGCTCGTAATCGCGTTTGTTGTAGATCGCGCGCGGCCATTTTGCCAGAACTCGTCACCCAGTCGGACCGCCGTCGCCGCTTTTCGGCCGCCGCGAACGCTTCGAGAGAAAATCTTCTCGCTCGCCCCGCGCCGAGCCTGTCGCGGATACTCACTTCTGTTTCACGGAGCAGCAGCAACGGTGGGGGATAGACGACAGGGCCTGAGGCGACGACGAGACGAAATTTATCCGCGTGAAAACCGGGCAACCGCGACTATCAATGAACACCTCGGGATCACTTCTGCGATCGGACTGGGCCCCGCAAGGTGGCGTCTGCGCATTTCCGGCGCATGCGCCAACGACGCTGCTCGGTGCGTCATCCCCGATCGTCGCGGAAAATATCCCCGCGCCCTTTGGCGCGGGATATAAAATAAAATGATTACTAAAGATGGCGCAGCTAGCCATCTTTCTGCCGTACCATGAGAACTCTAGGTTCTTGTATTTTTACCGATCGATATTTGGTGAGAGAAAATGCGCGGCTGAAATCCATATAGATGTGTTCCGATATGCACTG
>NW_021847446.1:0-972 GCF_003651465.1 Formica exsecta
AGAGAGAGAGAGAGAGAGAGAGAGAGAGAAAACACACACACACATGAAAATCTAGAATTTATGCCAGAAGTTCCCGTTTTTATTTGCAAACAATCAGTCAATGTGTGACTTAATCCACTAATGACGACGCTACAATTATCAGACGGATGGGCTATTGCAGTTCGCAGCGAGGAAATATCGCATTCTGACGTTAAATTTCAATGTGTTACTGTAATTGGAAAACATATAGAAGCGTTTATGTCCTAACGTTTATACAAAAGAATGAAAGCATGACTGATGACACCGTTAGATGATGACGCCATCGCAACATTTTACTACTGCAACAATGTTGAACATTCAAGAATATCGACCGGACGTTAATAGTACGAAAAAATTATCTATTTATTTTGTATATTTAATTATTTTAAACACACAGTTAATGTGCAAAAAGCGATAAAATGATATAAATAATATGTGTGAATCAGATTCATTTTATAATAATTTGTTATAGCGAAAAAAATATTTTATCACTATGATTTTATTCTGTATATATATTCCATTAATTATGAGAAATATTTAAAAGATCTAAAAAGTTTATGATATTGACTGGTTTATTAATAAAAAAATTATATGTACATATATAAATTTGAAATTTTAGATAGTTTGAAGCTTCAGATAAAATCGCAAATAGTTCAAAGTCACAAACGCCGCATATTATCTAAATAACGGGAGACTGTCGTAAAATTCTCTTGCGCATCACGCACTCTTTGACGTGCTGACAAAAATTTATTGTTTGTTGGAAACGATCTTATACACGAACCAGCTGGCATGCCATCATAAGTTAAAGGTTAAATAATTACGACGCTGATGGCAACCAGGCTAGTAAGAGGGGCGAGTGCCCGGAGGTATTAGGAATAAAACCGACCTGGAATGTTCGATATAGCCTTCCATCATTCTTAACTAGGAAGTAAGTTAACGATTTATAGCAGAGAA
>NW_021847447.1:0-974 GCF_003651465.1 Formica exsecta
AAGAGTGTTCTGTTTCATATATCGAACGCGACCTGCCATCATATTTTATATAACTTTATTCGCAGCCCTGAACTTATTTCTATCTCTCTCGTAAAATAACCAACTATATAACGTTTATGCGGAAGAACTGCGGTCTAGTACTCTAATACATCGCTGGTCATCCTTATTTTCTTCATTTACAATCTTACATATTAGACTTATTAACATTTTTCTTTTGCTTGGTCATTATAAGAGACCAATAGTCAAGAGTCAAAGAAGAAGAAAACATATAAAATTGTTAATAAATCTTTATTAATAATACAATTTTTAATAGTCGAGAATACAAAAAAAGCAAAAAAGTCGTTATAGATATGCTGACATCATTCTGTCATCTTCAATCATAAATTTGTCATTTCTAATCATAAAGCTTTTATCTCGTATGAAATGAAACCGTTAAAGTTTAATTCATGTATCGATAATCCTAGGTGAAAATTTCTTATACATTTGATCGCATATATAATTGTATGGCTTTATGTGGTTTGACATGTTTGGATAAAGCATCATCGAAATTTACGTAAAAAATGTAGACACGTGATGTTAATATTTCTTAGCTATGATTACATTCGATCGATATATATGCGCATTAAAATCAAATTTACGTAACGCATTCTATGACGCATTAACGGAAAACATCTATACTCGATTAATATGCATCTACTCTCATAGTGCTTGCGTTTCGCTAAAATAATCTTCTGAAAGCAACTTTCCGTTCAATAACTTTGTATTTTGATATTAAGATCGATCTCATATAGATTTACTCGTTGAGAAAGATTCAGCGCGTTTAGTACGATTGTCTCTCGATACTCGATGTCAACGACCTTGAACTCCAAACCTCGCTCGATCTCGAGACATTCTTGCGCGGAAAATAAAAATAGGCGATATTTCGTCTAGTGCACTCGTACGCGTAACACACTTGCGCAAGATAATGATCCAGC
>NW_021847448.1:0-974 GCF_003651465.1 Formica exsecta
ACACACACACACACACACACACACACATATATATATATATGTATACATATATGCGGTTTATGTAGTCATAATTGCGGATAGGGAGTGTATTCCATACCGGAAAAGGTGTAGCCTATACCGGATGAAACGCATCTTACGCAACTGAGTGAGATTAATTTAATTGTATAAAAAACTATGTACGAGATTAGACTGAAGATAATCTTATCTTCTACTGTGGCTCGAGGTTTCGAATATACGCAATCATAAATTGTATCTCTTTTTCTAGTCATCTATTTTCTACTAATAGCAAAAGTCGCGCATGCAGAGAAATAGCATGTCTTATTAATTTCATAAATGTACCAGATAAGATTTCTTCAGTCGTCGCCGTAAATAGTATACATGAAAAAAAAAAGAATATTTCGAATTAAAGATCCATCCCTCGTTTCCCCATATAGAACAAAACTCACCTCTTCTGTAACCACTTTGTCGCTCGATCGTTCTGTAGCGCATCTCATTAAGGTACTCTGTAGTAGCATCATTCACTGCATGTCAAAAATAAATACATTCACATGCATTCATCAGTAAAATGCTTAGCATGAAATAATCAGTTGTCATTTTCAAATGTAATATTCGAGAATGCAATACGTACATAGTACCTGATGATTGTGAAATATACCGACGTATTCACCTTGTAAATGATCGCAGGATTTTTACTCAGGTTTACCATTACAAACACACAAACACACACCGACGTAATTCGTACAAAATTATGTAGATTTTTATAGACAATCATAACATATACAAACATGCTGTAATTTAATGATTTGTGGTAAATTGGTCGTAGAGATGCGAGTGTCATGTGCAAATTGTTGCAAATAAAAGCTATGGCCATGCATCGAGGTTAAATTAAAACAAATGTCTTTATATCGCGTAAAACATAACTCTATCCATTTCACTAACCATTCGTTGACCATTTACATAGATCGAATGGAAAA
>NW_021847449.1:0-974 GCF_003651465.1 Formica exsecta
GGGGAAAAAAAAAAAAAAAAAAAAAAAAACAGACGGCGCCAGGGGAGATGTTATTGGACGGCAAATATCCGTGGCGAGAGGGAAGATTTCACCCTCGGTGTAACGCAATATGAAGTCACGCCCGGAAGCCTCACGATTGAGCAAAAACCGCAGACGAGCCGTGTTTCGACGGATTGTTTCGAGAGGATATCGCGTGTCTTTAACAACCTTAAGCGAGTAATAAAAAAGAATATACGATTGCAAAAAATATTGTAGCCAAGGATTATAAATTGAACATCAATATAATATATGTTTTACAATGTATTAATATTAATATATTATTTTCAATATATTTTTTACAATTTTTTAAAATATTTTTTGATAATTATCTTATGCTTTGACAAATATGTATTTTGTTATAGGATATATCGTCAGGTTTACAATTATGAAAAGGCCAAAATACATTTTGTACAAATCCTTCCGGAAGAATTAGGTTCGACCATACAATGTGGTGAGTCAAGATGGTTTTTTTTTTCACTTTTTAATGAATCTCAATCGAACTTTGGACGCGCGCGTAACATCCTGCATGTTTGTCTCGTGGCGAATAAAACGACATCGCCGCGGTTACGCTTTCGCGATCGAACGAAACCCGCGACTACTTTTATTTGGTTACAGACGGGCCGGGTATTACCGGGAGATATATAAGACAAACAGCTTTCGGGATTCCCGGGGCGATTTTTACTGATCGATGTAGGTTTTTCCGATGGCTGCGGATCGGGAACAGGTAGTCGGAGTTGTTCGAAAACCGCTGACGCATCCAAAGAAAAGTTTTCCCTCTTTACGATCGCGTTTCTTTTTAATCCTACGTTACGCGCAATCGCTCCGACAGTAACTTTACTTTCTCGCGATAAGTGTGAAAGATTCTTTGCAATTTACGTGTCGGCGAAGTACACCAGTTAAAAGCACCAGCGTCAAAACAGGGAGTGTTGTTCTTT
>NW_021847450.1:0-974 GCF_003651465.1 Formica exsecta
AGTAGACACTTTCCACAATCGATTAATATATTGCACATGTTGGACCGTTTTGGATCATTAATTTTTAAGCACTTTGAAAGTGAAACTTTAATTTTTTGAAAATGATTAAGGAAAATGTTTATATATATTGAGGGACTAAGAACTTTTAACTAACGTAAATATTATAAGTGAGGTTTGCTAAATAATTGCTAAAATGCATTTTATGTGAATTTCTTTTTATATATAACTCACGACGTTTTAAAACTAAGTAACGAAATTATAAAAATTCTTCCATCCATTTAGTACCAAATTTCATCATATGTTTTTCATAACAATAATAAGTAAAATAGGTTTTTAAAAGTACTAATAGATATTTTGATTAGTAGTCTAAATAAGAATAAATTAATTTTCAGAATTTGAAGACTTTCTTTTTCCTCTTGGAATGTCCGGTATTTGATTGTATCGCCCCACTGTGCGGCGGTACTTACACCACCGGCGTTAACGCCTCCCAGGAGCGGCCACACAGGAGGCGACAATCGTGAGCGGGCGACACAAACGGAACGCTGCAGCCTGGTGCATCGCGGCACACAACACCACACGCCGCAGACGCAGGAGCAAGCCACACAGTCATCCGATTCAGAGTGGGAGACCACTACCAGGACCGCCGCAACACAGACCGAGGCCCCACATCTGAAAGCCTCTACGCACCCACGTACATGCAGTTTCAACACCAGTGAAGCCACGTGCCTCGCCCCAGCGAGGACCACTGAAATGGAAGAAGACCGCATCAAAGATCTCATGGCAGAAAAATCCCGGCATTAGTAGGAGTCGCTAAAACGCGACGCAATCGGCCCTTCTCAGGGCCACACAAAAATAGATCCATGTACATAGTGTAGACTAAAACAGAATATATTTATTGTTAACCTGTACGATCATTTACTTCATTCAATCGATATCCTATCTACGAACACATCCACGCAACCTCCATATATATA
>NW_021847451.1:0-976 GCF_003651465.1 Formica exsecta
ATGCCTTTAGCTAGCTTTTCCCAATATTGGGTAATAAATTTTTCAACATTTTCAAGTCCGCCATCAATATAAATTGCACCTATTAGTGCTTCAAGCGAGTTTTCTAAATTTTTTAGATTACATCTCCCTCCATTGCAGCGTTCACTATTACTCATGATGATAAAGCTGCCTAATTTTATTTCTTTAGCAACATTAGCAATGGTGTTGCCACAAACTAAATCCGTCTTTCTTTTTGCCAATGCTCCTTCTTTTTCTTCAGGAAATAGTTTAAACAGTATGGCAGATACGACCATATTCAAAACACTATCGCCCAAAAACTCTAGTCTTTCGTAGCTTACAATTTGGTTTTTGCTATTCCTTTTATTTACGCTTGGGTGAGTTAGTGCCTCTTCTAATATTGCATAATTTGTAAATTTATAATCAATGATCTTAGATATTGCATCATTCAAACTCTTCATACCCATTATTTAAAAAAAAAGCACTTTCTACCACCTTTATACCAGAGAATTAGTTTTATTTTATTAAAATAATACCACCAACTTCCAAAATTAATGTATACAACCCACCACCTCACTAATGTTACTAAATCCATCTCTCCTTATTAGTTCCGCAAGTTCTAGATTAATTTTGTTTACAACTTTAGGTCCGTGGTATATGAGAGCAGTGTACAACTGCACCAAAGAGGCTCCTGCCTTTATTTTTTTATATGCATCAGCACCACTTGAGATTCCTCCGCACCCTATCAATAATATTTTGCCCTTAGTAAATTTGTACATATCGCCCAGTAACTCGGTTGAAAGTTTGAACAGTGGTTTGCCACTCAATCCGCCACTTTCGTTGTGGTGGGAATGCAGATTATCTCTACTTACCGTAGTGTTGCTTACTGTTAATCCGTCAATCTTATATTCCAACGCAAGCTCAGCGATATTTTCTTTCGTTTGCTGATCTATATCTGGTGAGATTTTTAATATTATTG
>NW_021847452.1:0-977 GCF_003651465.1 Formica exsecta
AAAAAAAAAATACGAGGAACGAAAGAGCTGATGATTGCGCAAGGAAGAGAATGCATGGTAAACGCCTTTGCCTTATAAACATGTAAATCGAGAAAGCGTATATATATTGGAAATACCAGCTGCGAGAAAAGCAATCAACGAGGAGAACAAACGGCACAAAGAAACACAACACGTGTAAGAAAAAGCGGGCTAACATACAAATATCGATAGCAATTTTCCGACGACGCACTCCCCGGCCAAGCGTGTCGGACGGAAAAGATAAATAATAATCGCGACAATCGGATAAAGCGATAGGGGGAGGAGAAGGCACGGGGAAATTTTCGCCGGATTATATGCCAATTCGAATCACTTCGCTAGGTGCATCGGCGGCAGTGGCGGCCGCTCTCTGCGATCCTTGGCGAGTGTATTTTTGCGGGCTATAGGCAACGTCCCCGATAGATTTTCCAATGAGTCACGGGGGTTGAATGCAGAAAGGACGAGGCACGAGAGAGCGAGCATCCGCGAGAGGGGACACGGCGGGTTGCGAGGGAAACGGACGGGGTACATCGAGATCAAAGGGTTGGTCATCTCTTCTCCCCCTCCCCCTTGCGTTGGCTGGGGCCAACTCAAATAACCGAGCTCGCCTCGGCGAGCGCCACCGGACCGTCGTCACGAGAGCTAACCCTAAATACTGCTACCCAGCCAGCGTCCGTGCTTTCACGTCCTTCGGCATTACCGGATTCCTCGCGGTCCGAAGAGGAGTCTCCCTTTTTATGGAAAATCGCCGAAAAGTTGCGCGCGCGAGTCTCACCGAAATATGCGGGGATCCCTGTGGGGGATTCAAATACCGGATTGTATCCTCGCCTCGAGCTCATTTCGCCTTTCACGAAAAAGAAAAACAATTTTCCACGTATTTTTCACAAGCAAACATTTGATTAATCGTATCAAAAGAAAATAAGTAATTTATCAATATAATAAAAAAATATGTATATATATAT
>NW_021847453.1:0-977 GCF_003651465.1 Formica exsecta
GCTAACATTTCTCATCGACGCCGCGTTACTACCGTAAAACAAAGTTGTCAAGAGAGGCGACTCTCGTCTTTGCCGAAGCGCGTGAATTTGCTCGACTATTCTAGTTACTACTCCGCCAATCGTCGCGCTCGCGGCCGGGAACGTATGAGCGCGAAATAAATCCTTACACCACGATATGCACAGATTTCTATATATTATACTTATTAATATTATACATATTAATATATTAATTTTATTATATGTATATTAATATATCAGGTTAAACGAAAAATTCGTGCCGTTTTTTCGATCTTTATCTGTTAGCAAAAAACGGAACGAACTTTCCATTCAATCTAATGTATGTAGAAGTCCGTGGCGATATGGGAGTGGGAGGTGGGAGCGCGGCGTCGGCTTCTCCCATTCTCCCCACTCCTGCGCAAGCGCGGGACGAGTGATGGTGGAAGGGAGATGGCCTCTCCACCAGCTTCCCCCACTCCGCCGGCGCGAATACGCGATGGGCGAAGGGAAGGGAGAGCGTCAGTCGTTGAGGGTGGGTTCACGGGAGCGTTTCGTACAGCTCGCATGCCGCGAGTGACGGCCGGTAACGGCCGAACGGAACGCGCGCGCGGGCGTTCCTCGCGTTAATCGTTATCGAGAGTGAATCTTCGCGAGTGATAGTGGTGGTGGTGGTGATGCTACTGCATGTGGCCGATACGACGTTCCCTGTCATCGGTACCTTCGTGTTTGGACGACGGCGACCGCCGTCAACCCGCCACCGGAAACAGAGCCTCCCCGGAAACTGCGCCCGGAACACGGCTCACCGTACCGGACGGGCCAAGCGCGCTATGTAAGTACACATGCATATTTATTAAACGCGCAAGAAATAACCCCGCGTGCGACGTCCTACCGATCGATTCGTGAAAAGTCCGGCACGCTCCTCTCGTATTTTTTTATTTCGTTCTCATTCTTACATTTTCGTTCCGGTGCGTGTTGTCTCT
>NW_021847454.1:0-979 GCF_003651465.1 Formica exsecta
AGACCTGATGCAAAACAAGAGAAAAGAGGATGAAAGTATGGTATAAAGAAGAATAGTACAAACAAAAATGAGGCAAAATGGGGTTAAACTACCATAATCTAAAGAAACATCGAAGAAACTTCCGCGATATAACAGGGCTAAAAGTAGAGGAATTTGAAAAAATTGTAGAAAAAGTGCGTCCAGAATGGGAGAAAATCGAAAAACAAAAAAAATGCCATGGAAGAAAGTCGCAGCTACCGACCTTGGAAGATAAAATATTCTGCGTAATTTTGTATTACCGTGCCTACATGACACAGAGATTTTTGGGCTGTTTATTCAAATTACACAATGCAAATATTTGCCGACTTTTAAAGAAAATGGGGCCGCTGTTGGCGAGAAAAATCGCTATAAAAAAAGACAGAACCTTAACGCCAGAAAGGATTTTGAAAATTTTGGCAGATGTAACGGAGCAACCGATACAGAGACCGAAAGACAATAAAAAAAGAAAGAAAAGTTACTCTGGAAAAAAGAAAACAACCACAATAAAAACCGAAATTGTAATTGAGGAAAATGGTAGA
This sequence comes from Formica exsecta, assembly GCF_003651465.1. Classification (NCBI taxonomy): domain Eukaryota; kingdom Metazoa; phylum Arthropoda; class Insecta; order Hymenoptera; family Formicidae; genus Formica; species Formica exsecta. Next base: position 558 of record NW_021847454.1, read on the forward strand.
ATTATGTCTATTTCAAGATCACACAGAGGTCGAATGCATGACTTTAGGATACGAAAGCAAGAGAAATTTCTGCCAGTAGATAGTATAAAATACGCTGATTCTGGCTATCAAGGTTGGCAAAAATTGCAGAAAAATGTTGTGATTCCGTACAAAAAATACCGTAAAAAGCCGCTAACTGCGGAGCAGAAGGAGCACAATCGAAAGTTGGCATCGTTCAGGATGCGGGTAGAAAATAAGATTAGAGAGATCAAAGTTTTTAAGATTATGTCACATGTTTACCGCAATTTTCAGAAGAAACATAACTTGAGATTCAATATTATTGCAGGAATTGTGAATTTGAGGCATGGTTTTTAATCTTGTTTCTTAATGTTTTTACCTAATCTCATATTCTAAATTTTCATCCCTTGATTCGCATCAGGTCT
>NW_021847455.1:0-979 GCF_003651465.1 Formica exsecta
AAAAAAAAAATAATAAAAGATTAGAGCCGCAAATATTTAGCGATTTTGCGAAATGGCGATACATATACTCTCTTATTTCCAGAATTTCCGATTCGTACAGTGTGAGTAAATAAGCATCATAATATAACTGCATGAATCTGTATACTCCTTGTGAATACCGGAAAATCGATATCGAACACGGAGCGATTCTCCATGGTTGCGTTCGTTGATTAAAATCAGATCGCGAAAATCGTGTTTCTTTGACCAGTGGAACATTATTCATTAGAACCACTGCCCGTCGATTGTGATTTTAATCCCTGATAAAATCTACTAATGCTATTTTCAGGTTTGCTGGGGTCAACAATAATAGTATATATTTACACAGCTGGTTGAGCAGAGAAAAATACGCAAGCAATCCGATAATAGAAATTGCAGACATTTTTTTACTTTAACAATACCGTTTTAAAATAATTTTAAAGAAAATTATTTATATGTATCCAACAGTAATATATATAAATTAATCAATATTAATATTTTTATAAATTTATTTAAAGACACTAAAAGAAAATAAAAATTATATTAGCCACACGATGCACTCAACACGATACACTCTTTTAGAAACTTTTTAAAAATTTTTCTTAACATTTAATAATATTTTACAGATTAAGAAATTGTTGTTAAATTAGTTTTATTAATTAAAATTAATTATTATTATTAATTGCATAAAAATAAAATCATGTGTTATATATATAAAAAAGGATTGCTATAATTTTCCTTTTTAGTTAAATATATACATACGCGCAACGAAAATTCTAATGTCATCATGAGACGTTATCGTTTCTCTCAATAAATATTTGCGAGTTTTTTTATTGATATTGCAATTGTAATTGGGTTGTAGTGGTTATCAGTATCTATCAGATGTAAGATAGACCAGCGATTTTTATGTCGGAAATGCGTGTTGCAAGGGACAGAGTTGACTAGAACGTTAATAGGATCTCGT
>NW_021847456.1:0-979 GCF_003651465.1 Formica exsecta
TGCTAATATACAGGAAAAAAAAATTAGTGGAAGGAATTTTTTACAAAATCTAGCATTTACCACTCTAGCTTTTGCAACAGCTACAGGGTTATGCGTCGTAATTGCCAATGGCATCTTTCCTAGAGAGATGAACAAAGCATACAAAACGATCAGTTCATATAAGGATTCAATAAGCTATAAATTAGGGTACAAAAAAGAACAAACAGAAAATCCAAATGTAAAAAAACTTGTTGTAAATAAGTTTTATCAAGACTACCTTTTTTTATCTAATTTAAGATCTAGTTAAATAGGCATAAACCATCGCCGATATCGGTATCCAGTTCCTATAGCTACTCAGATGATGCAAATAGTATTAGGGTGACAGAGTTTTAAAAATAAGTTATTTTTTAGTAAAAAACAGCTCATGAGTATTAAAATTGCACCTTCTATACTTTCAGCAGACTTTGCAAAATTAGGAGAAGAAGTAAGAAAAATTAGTGATTTAGGTGTAGATTACATACACATAGACGTTATGGATGGGAATTTCGTTCCAAATATTACAATTGGTCCTAGCGTTGTCTCTGCAATACGTAAATATAGCAATCTTCCTTTTGATGTGCATTTAATGGTCATATCTCCTGGTAACCACATTGAAAGCTTTATAAATGCTGGTGCTGATATTATCACTGTACATGCAGAAGCAGAGATACACCTTGAGAGGTTGATAAGAAAGATAAAGTCATACAAAAATGTAAACGACGCAAAAAAACCGATTCAAGCTGGAGTCTCAATTGTTCCTTCAACTTCCCCAAGTGTGCTTGAATACATAATACATGAGCTAGATATTGTGCTGATTATGACAGTCAACCCTGGCTTTGGAGGGCAGGAATTTATTCATTCACAGTTGAACAAGATATCTACTATAAAAAAAATGATACAGGAGCGTAATCTTAAAACACAAATTTCAGTAGATGGTGGAATTAACTTTTCTAACGCAGCT
>NW_021847457.1:0-980 GCF_003651465.1 Formica exsecta
CACGCATTTTTTGTTGTTGCATACATCTCTGATTAATTTATTATCGATTCATTCTCGACGATTTCATTGAACTAGGAGAACCACGCGTTTTGTATCATATAATCATATACTATTGATTCAAGAGTCGCACGTTTCGCATGTTTCCTACAGTTCCACGAAAATAGCAACACATTCCCTAGCATGTTTAAGGGATGGTTGTGTGTAACTAAGGCTATAGCTACGACTATAGTTAGAGCTTAGTTTCTGAAAACTACAGTTAGGTTCTCTACCTGGGATTATAATCTTAAGTAGAGACAACGAGTTACTACTGTGGTAATACTATGGGGATAGCTAACTCGTTCTATCAACTGATCCCAAAGTGATTATCAGCACAGTTAACTTCAATTCGTTTTTCACTTTAAAAACAATGACGTTTCGGTAAATAAATCTTTTTTAAACCATATTTATTAGGAAAGTATGAGTTGTTAGAAACATTCTACGCGGAGATATCTCATCATTTCCCTGCGAAATATTTGCGATCTGAAACGACTCTTGTGAGCGAGTAGTTCGAATACGAATTCGACATCCGTATGTTTCATATTATGAGTGGATCAGCAAAACATGAAATAAACATCGGTGAATACATATATACTTGCGCTAAGAGGTACTTCTGTATAAATACGTTCCAATGCATATGTCATATCTATGAAAACTTGCTGTGCATGGTCAAGAACACTAATTTTATATTCAAAAGAATCTTTATATTCAAAGATTGATGGTGTGCGAGATTCTAATATCTCTTTTTTTATTTTTCGAGTACGCGCTGAATTTTCCATTTATCTATCTTGTGTATTTGCAGACTCCACCCACGCGCGAATTCACTCAGTCAGTATTTCAGAAAAAGATATATCCTACGATATTTTTTCATTCAACCGTGATATAAATGGCAGTTATATCTTTCTAGAGAATATCAGAGAGAAATCTCATAATATATATATATA
>NW_021847458.1:0-981 GCF_003651465.1 Formica exsecta
AAAGTAATCTTCTTATAATGAGTTTCATGATTCGACATAATTTATCAGATATTGCATTAGAAGATCTTTTGGAACTTATTGATTGCCATGTTCCAAGAACATTAAATGTATCAAAGTATAAATTTCTAAAAGAGTTTCCTAACACTTCAGATATTAAAACATTTTACTATTGTCCAAACTGCTTGATCCTATTAAATTTTGGAACTATTCGATGCGTAACATGTACATCTTGTCGTAAAATTTTTCTTCAGAATTCTTTAAAACGAAATGGACACTTCTTTTTACATATACCTTTAAAGGATCAATTAAGTAGTTTATTTTCTGGGACATTGTTTAATGAATTGCAAAGAGATTGTCCAGCACGAGATATACTTTCTGATGTAACAAGTGGCAGAGTACATAAAATGTTAAGAAAAAAAGGAATAATTTCCAATTATGATATATCTCTCCAGTGGAATGCTGACGGTGTGCAGACTTTCAAATCATTAAAAGTATCAATGTGTCCATTACAAGTATCAATTAATGAATTAAATTATCGCCTAAGAAAAGAAAACATTCTTCTTGCTGGTATGTGGGCTGCTACAGAAAAACCTGTTCTAAATCTATTTTTAAAGTCGTTTATTGATGAACTAAAAGATCTTCATGCTAATGGATTTGAATGCTTGCCACCTAATTTTGATGAACCAATTACTGTCAAAGTGCAATACAATTCTCGCTCCTGTAGACTCCGTGGAGAGGTGTGCATTACAAAATATTCACCAGTTCAATGGTAGATATGGCTGCTCATTATGTCTAAATCCAGGCGAACATGTCCCGTTAGGAAATGGTTATACACGCGTATAGAGGGGAAGAGAAGGTATAAAAAGAACGAAAAGTCAGCATAGGAGAGATGCTATAAAAGCAGAAACAGAAAATACGGTTGTCAACGGAGTTAAGGGTGTTTCCTTACCAATGCTTTTACCTGTTTTTAATATCATTAGA
>NW_021847459.1:0-982 GCF_003651465.1 Formica exsecta
AAAAAAAAAGCAAACGAGATAAAAAACGAGACACGGACGGACACGGCGACGCTTGTCGTAGTGCTTCTCGACGATTTCTGTCTGGTTTTCTCGCAAGTAGCGCGACTGCATAATTTATCGTTTGCGAGGGATTTTACGAGGGTCGGGAAAGGTTCGGTTCTCGAATTCCACATTTACACAAGCCTCGTATTTATTTATCGAACCCAGCAGTAATTGCTCCACCGCCGGTGGCTGCCTAACGGGTATTAACGAGTGACAAAATAATCCGTGTGCCGCTTACGTCGAATTAAAATGCTATGAATTGCATATATGTACGCCGAACAACATCCGTTATATTCGTGCGTCAAATTTAAATCATCATATTGGTATTTAATTTGTTTTCGCTCTTCCTTTCTAATTTATTTCCTTGAATAACAAATTTCCACTTGGAGAAAAGTAATATTTAGTCATATTTATAATTTTGTTGTATCACATGTAATAGCAGTTATAAAACTAGTTACTCTATTGTCCCCTTTATTTTATTTAACCGTTGAATCACTAGCAAGCGTTTATGTTTTGTTATAAACAAGGAGTGGAGTTGTTATTTTTCCTTCGACCCTTACGGACGTGTATCACAAACCTCTGTAACAAACTGTATGTTTGGTCTACTTCAGCCTTTTAACTGCGTATCCTGACAACGTTTCGCGAAAACTATTGCACACCCAATAGAATAAAATCTACATTTTCAATCCATATTTTAATCTTTTGCACTCAACGGATTAAAAATTATAAACAAATTATTGTTTCAACAGTTCGTTTATGAATGCAACTATAAAATATAAATTTTCATTAAAATTGCTGATTTTTATTCCTATATCCATTTGAATCATCCATATATGAAAAGGCTTTTTTTTTCGGGAAAATGTTTCGAGTTGACGTTATATCCATTGAAAAATTTTATTGAATACAGAGAGATAAAAAAATAAAATGTTCAATTATAAAC
>NW_021847460.1:0-982 GCF_003651465.1 Formica exsecta
ATACTAAACGAAGAGATTTCTTCGAGCTTTTACATTACTTCTCAAGGTAATTGATTATTATTAATAATTAATTTCACAAGCGATCCAGCAAATACATATCCCGGAACTATCGTGTTCGAGCTCTCGTGCAATCGTACAATTCAAGACGCAGCGGCCGAAATGTTCCTCGATTTACGGTCGCAGCAATGAAATCCGTTTCGCTCTGTCATAATTTAATACCCGGCGTCTCGCGCGGACGCAATCTTCATTTATTTAATGAACGCGAGGGCGCGAAGAGAGATTGCGAGCCGGACCGCGGCAAACGACGATGACAACGACGTGCAGAGGCAGCTTCGTCCGCGTCCGTCGCTTTTTATCTCCGCAATCGGGTATCGAAATGCAAATCGAATCCCGTCCCGTTCGTAGCGCGGGACGAGAAATTACGATTCGCGTGCGTAGAGAAACGCGGTGGTGCTTCTCGAGCACGCCGGGAACTATTGTTTTACCGAGACGGAACGAGAGGGAGAGGCAAGCCAGGGGAGGAAGGGCCGAGGGGGTAGGGGGAGAGGGGAGAAAGGGAAAAGGGAGAAAGTTAATCAATTCGAATCACCGAGCTCTCCGATCCCGCGGCGCGCGAAAGATCGGTCAGCGAGATTGCACCTCTTACAGCTTCGGCTACGATCTCATTCGTTATTCGCAGGGCGAAAAGCCCGGGTGAAAAGTCGCACGTGCGTGCGCACGGAATGGCGACGGTGTGAGATCTCCCGGAGATTTTTCCGGGGTTTCCATCGGCCGAGAATGTATACGGTTTCATCCCGTGAAGAGAGATCGCCCTATACCCCCGAAAACTAACGTGCGCGATAAAAATATCTTCTTGTGTCACGGGCGACGCGAAGGAAACGGAAGGAATTGGAAGCGAAAGATAGGGAGGGAAGAGATAATGGTGAATTAAGAGGCGGGAGGAATAGCAGAGAGATGAGAGAATTTTTTTCTCATTTTCTAG
>NW_021847461.1:0-982 GCF_003651465.1 Formica exsecta
TACATATATATAAAATTATGTATAATCTCTTTATTTATTTATTCTTTCGACTTCCATATGTATTATATATTTTTAAAGAGCATTAAATAGAAAAAAGAATGCTATAAAATTCAGTACTAATAAAAATATATTTTGAATATATTTCAACATATTAAAAACTATCTAGAATTTAGTAAAATTTTCACTTCTGCTATCAAATTTTATATTGAAAGAATTTATATAAAAAATATCACATTTTTCGAAACAAAATCGAATTAATTACTTTTCATTAGATATATCGCCTTAATCTGCAATTATTGCAGACAGAGATGAATCACATTATTTCCAAGAAAATCGCTGGATAAAAAAAATAATTTTTGAATGACGGAACGCATGGAACACTCGCGATTTTTTAAATGTATATCCCTCGTTTTGCGTTATCGCGGGTGCATAAGCTCGCGTCACAGCGTTCTCTCCTCAGCGTGAATGCACCTGGAGGTATGCGAGCGGGAACTGGAATTGCATTCTCCATTCCCCTCGCGCAGCGCGGATCAATTATAAAACGTACGCGAGCAAGCACGAGCGGGTAGTGCGGAATGCCGGCATTTACGTTCGTTCTTCCACGGGACGAACGTGAGGATGAGAACGAGAAAAGCAGAGCCTAACGGCTAGGAGTAACAAGTAACAAGTGCTGCAGAAGCCTGCCGGCAACCTTGCGATAGTGATCTCAGCAGCCAACCTGTAACTAGCTAACTGAAATATCTCGTGCACGGTTGTGCGTCACGATGTACACAGTGTCTCGTCAAAAGTGAAGATCACTAGCGGTGGAACGCTTCATAAATTGATGTGAAGTTAAGTTTTCTGATATGCATAATTTCTAAATGTTAGTTAATGAATATATTTATTAATTCATTTATACATACTTTTTAATTCTTTTTTTCTATAAAAAATTTATAAATTAGATCATTAGGGATATACTATATATATATATATATATACTTAA
>NW_021847462.1:0-983 GCF_003651465.1 Formica exsecta
AAACGTTTGCTGTCTTTATTTTTATTTTAATATTATTAGTCTTTTTGCGCTTTCCACACCGCGCTCATATTGCCTGTTTTTTCTTATTTGTTATATTTATGAGAGTTTTTTGTAAGTTTTATTCGATTATAAAAAAAGAGAGTGAATTAAACTCCTCTTAAAGTAAAATTGGAACATTGTAAATAAATACGCGACAACGCGAGATTTTTTTATTCCTGCTTACTTTAATAAAAAGCTTGCGTTATTGCAAGACGCAAAATTGGAGCAATATTTTCATTAAGGAAATAACAGCAAAAATAATTAAGTGACAGCATAAATAATATATAAATGAAAAAATAAAAACTTTTTTTTGTTTTTTTTTGCGATTTTTTCCAAAACGAAGCAAAAACGAGTAAATCTTTAAAGGATTTTTTTCTTGGTTTATCGATCTTCCACACTTTCCCAAAGTTTTGACATTTTAATTCAGGACACCCTGTATATATATATATGTATATAGTAGAAATTATACATAGGCATGTCAATATGCTTTTCACCATGCAAGTTTTATAAATTTTTTATTTTGGTAGAAGGATATAATATTTAAGCTAATTGTAAGAGTTAAAATATAGTTAATTAGACTAATCTCAATATTTAACTTTTCTCACGATTAGAATTGTTCAATTTCATGATATATAATAGCTAGCAAGAGATACTGTCTTACATGTAATAATAGCAGTACAACGTCTTGTATTATATCCATACTTCTTAATGATAGCAAGTTCATTTTCGTCTTTTAGTTCATTACAGATATATTGTAGTTGCTCCAACAAATTTCTTACCTACCATCACAGCAATATTTAATGTTGTTTTGGAAAAATTGGAAAAAATTTTCATACAAAAAAATTTAATTATTAGAAGTTATTATCAAAATTATTTATTTGTACAAGTCGATAAACGAATGACTTACATGATGAGTGTTAATCCAGAACATGTTGTATATAATT
>NW_021847463.1:0-983 GCF_003651465.1 Formica exsecta
CTACTTGCAGTGCAACAGCCGCGTGAGCCTTGAGAATTCGATACAATTTCCATAAACTATAAACAAAGCAGTACACAAGTAAACATTATTTCAAACGCTCGAATATATTGCAATAAATCTTTTTCAATATATATTTTTTTCTCTCTCTCTCTTTCTTTCCACAATAATTCTTAATTGCATACTTATTAATTAAGATTAAAATTAAAAAGATAAAATAATATGGTCAATCTTCTTTTTATTACATATATTTATTTCCTACTATATATAATTATATATTTATTTTGCACGTTGCCCAGTGTTCACTCGCAAGAATAGGCGAAACGGATCTATTCGGCTTAATTGTACATCCGAAGCAAAGATAAACGATAACGACTATTATCGCGAAATATCACAGCTTCACTATGTTTCAAACGTCGCCAGAGGCAACGATATGGACACGCGCGCCGTTATTTGGCAAGAATTTGTCAGATCCATGCGCTCTTTTCGCAGGTCTCTCACGACAGGCGGCGTCGCTAATTGGATGCAAGATACGAAGTTACGTTTTACTAGGACAAATCCATTAATATCGTCTTCGACAGATGGGCACGCGCGCGCAAACTCGGTGGTCCCGATGAGAGGGAGGATTTCTCGCGCCGTCATTAATCATTGAAACAGGAACAGCGGAGCTCGGGTCGCTTAGAAAGCGTCTGATTTCTCGCAAAGACATCGGTTCATCGCATCGCGGTCGAGAATCCGCGATTTTCGTTCCGCTGCTCGTATCGTTAATCCTGCGATGAATGATATCCGCAACGAGAATTACATATTTATAATATACTTGTATGCGATTTCACTAGCTTGCATGTTGTTGCAGACGCGCAAAGATCCATATGCACGCATTAAAATCTCTCGGTCACGCGATGTGCGTAAATGCGTTGCAGGTAAATCACGCAATTACTCCATTTAATTTTTGGCAATTAAATAATATATAGATATAACTTTTACGC
>NW_021847464.1:0-983 GCF_003651465.1 Formica exsecta
TGCCCAAAAAATGTGCAGAAAGATTGAAAATAATAGATACGATTAGACGCAAAGGAAATTTTCAGTACAACACTGATAGTAACATCGGGAAAGGTGATTTGATCGTATGTCGAAGACCACAAGCTTCAAAAAAAAAGAAAGTTAAAGATTATTTACCCTGCGCAAAGTGTCATGGCTTTTTTTCCAAGATTTCACTTCGTCAACATTTTTATCGATGTACTGGTCGTAATAGTAAACATGCTAAAGCTGTAACAATTTTGGGACGTGCAATTTTAGGTAGAGTACATAGCGCGGCTAACAGAAAATTACGATCTGTGATATTACCTGTGATAAGAGAGGATGATGTGTATCGTGTAATAAGATATGACAAGCTCATTATTTTATATGGTAACAAATTATCTATTAAATATAAACTTGAACACCAGCATGACATGATCCGCGCACATTTAAGACTGTTAGGTCGTTTTCTATTAGCTATTAAAGAGAGTAATAAAAATATAATTGATTTTGAATCTATATATCATCCAAAATTTTATGAAGACGTTATTAATACAGTTAACAAAGTAGCGGGTTTAGATGATAAAGTAGGCATTTATTTTAAACCTACTACAGCAGCTATGTTGGGAACATTAATAAAAAAAGTTGGTCACATACTTATTACGGAATGCATAAAACGTCAGGATGATGAAAAAAAAGCTTTGGTCAAAGATTTTTTAGAATTATTAACAGAAGATTACGGTACCAGTGTTAACAAAACAGTTATAGAAACACGCTTACAACATCAAAGACAAAAAAATGATGATCTTCCATCAATGGATGACATAGCTAAGTTATATATGTACTTAAAATGTAAACGACAGAAAGCATTTGATGATTTAACAAATGAATATGTATATGAAATTTGGTTGACACTGGCAGAATGTACGTTAACCTCAGTCCAATTGTTCAATCGTAAACGAGCTGGTGAAATTGAACGCATGTTT
>NW_021847465.1:0-983 GCF_003651465.1 Formica exsecta
GGAAATCGGAACGCGAATTCAACCGGAAATCGGAACGCGAACAGTAAACGGAACTCGAACGGAAACAGTGTGGGATCCGGAAAGCAACGCACTCGGTTTGACTATAGATGTCATCACTGTGGCATAATCGGACATAAACGGTCTGAGTGTCGGAAACTAAAATACGGAGATAAAAATTCTGAAACAGCGAATGCCGCACTTGACGATGACAGTAACAATAATCAAAAGGCTTTTGTGTTTCTCGCGAATGGAAGTGACAGTGACGTGTCAAGCGTTAATTGGGTTCTAGATTCCGGATCTACCGAGCACCTGTCAACGAAAAAGACAAAATTAATTAATGTGCGGAAATTAATTACGCCGATAAATATACGTGTCGCAAAGTTGGGTCATATGCTCACTGCAGATGAAATCGGAGACTTAAGAGTGCGCGCGCGAGTAAACGGAAAAATCAGTGACATTCTAATGACTGGGATCTTATCGGTAGCGGGATTCGAGTGTAATCTCCTCTTGGTTCGAAAACTTGAAATAAATGGTTTTTCAGTAACATTTGAAGACAGTAAAGGAGTTATTAAGAAAGGGAACAGCGTTGCCGCAATCGCGTATCGTAAAGACAAATTGTATGAATTATGTGTTGAAGGCGTAACGGAAACTGCGAATTTTTGCAGGATCAATGAAACAATACAACTGTGGCATCATCGTTTGGGACACCTAAGCAGCTCCGGGATGAAGAAACTAGTTAGCATGGCAAGCGGAATGGACGTGAAAGAATTAGAGACTTCATTGGAACTTTGCGAAACCTGTGTGGAGGGCAAGCAGACTCGTCTCCCTCACCAAACTCATCGCATCAGAGCAAAACGTCCTCTCGAACTGATTCATAGTGATCTCTGCGGTCCAATAAACATTACGTCCTTTGATGGAAAGAGATATCTACTCACTTTCATTGATGACTTCACTCATTTTACTGTAGCGTACACATTGGAAGC
>NW_021847466.1:0-983 GCF_003651465.1 Formica exsecta
TTCCTCCTTCCTCTCACCCCGTTCTGTCTCTCACTCGCTTTCTATCTACCCCCTTTCCTTCTCCGTTTATCTCTCGTTCCCTCTCCTGCACGTTCGTTCCCTTCATTTCCCTCAGTACCAAGTTCACCCCGTTGCTCCGTGCTACAAGCACGCTACAATGCTGCCCGCCGCCGCCCATCCTGCATATTTAAGCGAGCTGTCTTGCTATGCAGTCGTTACCGCCCGCACCACCTAGACCGACCGCTCGACGACCGTTCTCCACCATCGCCGACCTCCGTCTCCCTCTCTGCAACTCTCTCTCGTTCTCCCTCACTTTCTCTCTTCTCTTAGAGTATACAGAATATACTCAGTTTTTCTCTCTTCTTCCCTACGTTTTCGCCGGTATCTTTCTCCTTCGTGGCTTGCGCCACTATTCCTACCGTTTCCACGCCTGCGAGCCTCTCTTTGTTTTCTGTACATTACGACGCGATAAAGAATTTCTCATGGGAATATGTACATGTCTTTGAACGTTTTTACGCCGCGTCGTCCGACTCTGTGACGGGAGAATCTTATAAGGTGTCACCGAATAACCGTCGGCTGTTATTCACGCTATTTCTGGAATATTTTGAATATGTCAATTGATACATACTTTTTGGGGGAAAAAATCATGTGAAATATATGTAGAATTGATACTTATACAGACTAGAATAATGCAATTTCTAGAGATAGTAATATAATAATTTTCATAATAAAATATACGAATTAAAATATTTTTCTTCCTTTACGAATTTAATTGGAATACGGATTAATTATAAATTTGGAAAACAAAAAAATTTAAATCGGGATTATATTATAATGATAAGTAAAATAATGTGGAATACGAGAGTTGGAAATTTTTATTATAATCATAAAAAATAGGAACTTAGCGCTTATAATACATTATCAAGATCTGTTTACAATTATTATTATTTTTTTTTTTTTTTTTAATGCAGGACAAATTTAAA
>NW_021847467.1:0-984 GCF_003651465.1 Formica exsecta
ATATATATGATAAAAGATTAGCGTTGTTGCGCGCATTTAAATGACGCGTGAGTTGCAATGATTTATGAATTTATGCGATGGATCTTGCGAGTCACAGATTTGACACATTGAAACTTTTTTGTAACAATAATGCTGGTGTATCGTCGTTTCGCGATAAAAACATCGCAACTCATCATGCTTTGTTAAAAAATTATTTTAGGAGTGGTTTGAAAATTATGCGAAATGAAAATATACATCATGATTATTTTATTAACAGACATATGAATATACTTGTAAAACTGATAAATTATTAGCGATAAGACAAAAGCGAGTAATCACTTTTATTAATACAGATATGCGATTTTTTAAATTTTCATTTCCAATCAATATTTCATATCTCGCATCGTTTCAAAATTAATGACATATTTAACTTCATACAGCGCGAGTCTAGAATGCACATTTATATTCATCCGTACATTGCGTCGAACGTGCTTCATTTCTGTGTGCCGGAACGAAACGAGACCCATCGGGGTACATAATTTATTCCGTTTATAGATTTCACCCTTGTATACGTAACTAGAGGGTGGCGTTTAAGGGCGGTTGGACGATATATTTGTAAGAGCAGATTCAGAGCGATGATGGGGTGTTTGTCGAGGGGACGTGAGTCCGAAAGAAAGATAGGACGAGGGGGGAAAGAGGAGAAGGAGGAAAGGGGGTAAGCTGGCAAGTGGACGATTGATTTTCCGTGCCATAAACGCGCCCGTGCTCATCCTCTCGTTGCTGTCGAAACGAACCGGGGCCGGGGCGATACGAGCGATTTGTTACAGGTTCCGGACGATGGTTACGAAATTGACTTATGCGGCCAACGATGGGGCCATCTTTTCCACTCCCGTGATCCCGCGCGCACTGTCTACATGTGCCTTTCTCCGAAAATGCCTGTAAAAATATTCCCTCCGTAACGCCAGCCTCACATTTTTTATTTCGGGTCATTGCAAGCACGCGGTC
>NW_021847468.1:0-985 GCF_003651465.1 Formica exsecta
TTTTTTCTGGAATTACTTACGCATTATTTCGCATTACGTCGTATTATTTCGCATTACTTCGCATTGCGTATTACTTCGTATTACGTATTACTTCGCATTATGTCGCAGACAAAATACAGGGCAAACAGTAATAATGCTACCACCAAATTTAGAAAAAATTTATCAACTTATAGAAAAGCTCAATTTAGAAAATATTGTATTTCCCGACTATTTAAAACAACTTCTTCTTTTTACTGGATATGATAATATCGTATCAATATGCAGAATAAACGAAGAAAGCATAAACAAAATGGAGACTTTTGCAAAGGAAAAGTTACCTTTACTTTTAACTCCTGAACAAAAACAAGATTTTTTTGGTATATACGCGACAAAAGAACAACATTTTGAAATTTCATTTGGCTATAAAGAATTATTAAATATGTTAGTTCAAAAAAGTATAAAATTTCATAAATGTACTATTTCAGAAAAGAACAAACTTTAGGATGTTTATATGGTGTTTCACAAAGTACATCTAATATTAAACATAAATGCTCACATAAAACCACAGATAAAAATAAAAGCGTAATAAAAATAGTTTTGATGATGCAATCACAATTAATGCACCTAGAAACGAAGCTTTCTCTTTAACCAAGGACAATAAATCTAAAGCTATTAATCATATTAAAAACGTAATTTCAAATTATGTTATTAAATTTTTACAAAATATCGATTATGACAAAGCTAAAAAATCAAAAATTCTTTCTAACTTAAATAACATTTGCGTGGAAATAAAAAATCAAACTGCTTACATAAATTGCATAGAGTGCAACTTTGTTTCAAAAACATTTACACAAATTGAAAATGGTAAATACAAATGGGTCCTTTCAAATTTTAATAAGCATTTTAAAACACATTTTAAAAATAAAAAGTCTTAAAACATGATAAAAAATTCTAGTATTCTAAGTTTTGTTCCAGTAAATCCAAAACCTAATGTAATAGAAAAAAA
>NW_021847469.1:0-985 GCF_003651465.1 Formica exsecta
ATATATTACAACACATTATAAACATATTATTGTGTTACATTATATTATAAATATATTATAACACATATTGAAAACAGTTTATAATTAAAGATGAGGTTGCTAACACAATTCATTGCTAATTTGTTGAGCATTAAGCAAGAAACGATAATAAAAAGAGAATAAAATAATTATTAATGATCCACTCTGTCATTGATCAATGATGTTCAGCGAGAAGGTGAAATGTATTGGACTGCATTAGCGATCTCACTCGAACTAAACTTATGACACATATTATACAGGGTATCACAGAATAAGTATGTTATATTGCTAATATGTATTCTACTCGAAAAAATAAGACGATTTGTTTTTAATAGTATTTCACTCCAATATTTTCTTAAAGAGTTAACTTACTTGTTCTAATCGAGCATGGCTCCTATCCAATTTAGTAAAGAACAATAGGTCATACTGTTAACAACAATTGAATGCTAAATATCTTGTCATGCATTTAAATAAGATTTGAAAATAAAAATTTAAGTAAGAAACAAATAATATTAATTAACAACAAATAAAACATATTGATAAATATGTTTTATTTGTTTTTAAAACGTTTTCTGAATGAATTACTTTTATACTGTACAACAAATAAGATAAGGGATAAGTATGGAAACATTTTAAAAAATTGACACAGCAATTTTAATAGAAAAAGGTATTAAAAAGCCAGAAAAAGTAAAAAAATTTACACGTTCCGACATTAACTGCGCTAAAAATATTTATAAGCATTTTTAATGTTTTAAAGATTTTGCAGAATCTTAATATAACGCTTGGTGTTCAATTGTTATCAACGGCACAAATTATTGTTTTTTATTAAATCGGATAGGAATCGTGTTCTCGTGATCAGAACCAATAAATTAACTTTTTAAGAAAACGTCAAAGCGAAAAATTGCAAAAAACAAAATTGACTTATTTTTCGAGTATAATATATATGACGTATTTATTTTGACATCCT
>NW_021847470.1:0-985 GCF_003651465.1 Formica exsecta
TTTTTTTTTGTTACGTATATCTTACAATTCAATACATTTAAATGAAGATAAAATGAAGTCTAACAAATCTCACAAAAAGGCATTTTCAAGAGACGTCTGATACGATCGTTTTATTGTATGGATTTGTGCGATTGTAGTAAACGCATTCCCAATGATTAAATGTGCAGTAACGTCGATTAATCTTCGTCTGAAGTCATAGTTGGATATAGATATGCCTACATGTAAAGCTCATAGAAGTTGGTGGCGATGAAACCATTGAATCGAAACCGGATAGGTCTGTGTGTTATATGAATTTTAATTCTACCTATACGGTTCTGTTAGTTTCTCACGGTTTTTTCATAAAATAACGATCAAGAATTTCTTACTGGAATATCATGGAACGGTTGCAATGTTACAAGAATTATCATTCCAATAGTGCATCCTTGCATTAAGTGCGATTCATGCATAATAAAGCCTTATACTCTTTATACGAGCATTTACTTTTATTTGTATCTCTATTTTGTCTCTTATTTCTATCTTTTATCTATGACTGCAACTAACCGTATATAATCAACATACAATCAACTTAGTCATGAAATAATACAATTTTTTAAATTCGCAAAAATATATATCTGTAACAAAATATGCGACAATAAGAATGTAATATAACATAAAGAATGTGTTCTTTTCCGCGAACGGATCTATTTTCCTGTTTAGTCTTGTGTAAGTACAAGTTATGAGCACGCAAGACACGATTCATCCGGACGAACGTTTTATTTTTACTGCAGTAGATAAGGATCACCGAAGTGAGACTAACATTCGCAATACTGACATTGCTGCATCGTTCCGACGTTTATCATTCTTGAATGAAGGCTCCGCTTAATCCGAAGTATGCGTAGTTGCACCCGCACTGATTCTTCTTCTTTAATCGGATCATGAGCTGACATTGAAATGCCGTCATTGTCACGATATATCGTTCTTATATGCAATTGTCGGATTTAAGCCC
>NW_021847471.1:0-986 GCF_003651465.1 Formica exsecta
AAGACGCGACAAACATTTAATCTCTCATCTTTTGCGACAATATATTTATATAATGTGTGCTCAGTAATTGTCTATTTAATAAACTGTCTGATTAGTATGTTGAAAAAGTTAAGTAATATTTTTGACGGAATCGATATAAAATTTCTTGTTAAAACATTCTTTCCAAATGATGTAAGAATTTGTTAAAGTTGGAAAGAATTTCTGCTTGACTGGTATTTCGATTGATTGAAAAATTACTAGAGTGCTTTTGATAGAGAGAAATATCAAAATAAATACATACAAACGCAGAATTCTGTTTTGAAAAAGACAATATTAATGAAGAGAAATAAATTTTATTGGATTTTTAAGAGCGGACATATCCAATGCGATCGTTTTAGAAGCGGCGCGTTTCTCGCGGCAGGAAAAAAAAAACGAGAGAATCTTTACGGATCTCTCTCGTGAATGGAATATTATTAGTGCTTTAACGCGCGAGTCTTTTGCCATTGTTGTCGCTCGCGATAATTGGCCGCTAATGTACTTTCTAACCGTACCGAGCAACGTGACAGTAAAATGCACGTCGCACGTATTGTTAACCAACCGATCGGGTCTCGATTCGCGAACACCTTTCTACATTTTATTCCGGCAAAATGAGAGACTCAAATTGCTGGGAACGCGCCGTCGTCGAGCGGAGATTTTCTCACGCATAACGGATCAGTGCAAGCGCACGCTTGAAGTCGAACGCGTAATTAGCGATTGACAGTCCACAAGGGATACAAGGAATTGATAATAGTTATTTCTGCAATATCTATATTTTATTCTCTTAACATTGAACAATATATATGTATATGAATACAAAATTTTTATTGAGGAATATTAAAGCAACTTTTAATATTTAAAAACAATTGAGATAAATTCTTTTATATCAAGCGGAATATTTTTGAAGGTATCAATCTTATTTGCATTTTATGCGCGTAAGCATAATTATTATTATTTTTATAGCTAATATA
>NW_021847472.1:0-986 GCF_003651465.1 Formica exsecta
AAGTTTTTTGTGTTGCAGTATAATCTCGATTCTACCGAAAAGCTAATAACTTTACACGAAAGAGGAAGCGACATTATACCGAATAATTAACTGTAATTCGCGCGCTGCGATACGATTAATTTATTAATATTGTAGCGTTATTTAGCATTTTTAGCATTAGATATGATTCTTATACACGAAGGGGATGAACACGTGTTTTGACCTTATTATTGAAGATACTTTAAACGAGATTATAACTTAGATTAGAACACAAATTCTGATAGCATCCGACTAGCATTTGCGACCTGCTAACAAAAAACTTTGCTCAGATTATTGGAGGGTGACTTCGTGCAAAATTTCAAAGACATTGACGTTACTTGTTTGGTTGTTAATCTGTATTTCCCTTTTTCTTCTAGCTTATTTTTCTCGATTGAAAAAAAAGCATAAATAGAACCCAAAAATTGTTGCCGCGACCTGCATCTGGACGAGACCCACCAACTTAGATTAGAAGGCAACGTGTACCGTGATCTTATCACGAGCACGTGATAAAATCGAAGGAATTAGGTATTTGAAATTCCTAAGCGATTGCAATGCCGGCGAAATAATTATCATAAGATTTATTGCTAATTACGAGGATAAATTTTCGTTTCCGCGAGAAAGTGGTATCGTTTGACGTCGTCGCGGAAAGATGTATTTCCGCGCGGTGCTATTACAAACCGTAAACTCTTCCTTAATAAACCGCGTGTCGCGAGATCCCTCGGTTTTAAAAGAATTTCTCACTGGCACAATCGTCGAGAATTTAAGTCGCGGGCGCAACATTCTCTATAAGGCGACGTCTAATTAATTTTCTTTGTAACTCAATTCTCTCCGGCAATCGTGGAGATGGGCGCCTCATCCTCTTCTCCCTCTCCCTCCCCCCTCTCCCTTCCTTCGTTTCCTATCGCTTCCGAGAAGAACGGACAAAAAGGACTTTCTCTGTCTTTGTATTGCGGATTTAATAAAGACCC
>NW_021847473.1:0-986 GCF_003651465.1 Formica exsecta
CGATTTGCGCAATATTACGCAATCGTCAAAATACGGAAAGTTTTAATCGAAAAGGATTATATATCCTTTGAACCGTATAAAAATTCGATCAAATTTACTATGGAAATATTAAATTTACATCAGCAATGTATACAAGATCGCGTAAAATACAATATTAATAAAATCGTGAAACAGGTTTATATTTCAAAAACGTTGCAACAATTAAACAGCAATTATTCAACACTTTTGTTATGTCTTGTAATTCGAAACATAATTGCAGTACCAGTAATTGTCAACTAGTGTCGTAACAATAATAATTGCAAGGATAATGATAAGACTGATTGTTAAATATGATAAGCCAGTTTTGGCGGATCAGATCGCAGAAGCCAGTTGCGTGCATTCCTTCGACAAGTACAGTAAGTTAAAAGTAGTAGAAGAGAGTAAACATCATCGTTATATGTATGTGTGTACACGATACACACATACATACATACACACAAAACAGTTACACAGAACCGCATATATTCGTATAGATGTAAACACGCGCACACACATATATATATATATGTATCGAGAATAGTAGTAGATATCGAAGGTAACGAGCATAGACAGCGAATAATTATGCATGGAAAGGCAGGTAGATACTTTTTCACGGTCGTGGCACGGGCGAACGTACGCAATACCGTAAAATACACGTGAGCAAATAAAGAGCGTTATTAAATCAATACATAGTGTGTAAGTAAGAAAAGTATTCGTATATGTCGTCACTTCCAGATAATAATATAAAAGTCGAAAACTGTCATTTAATTAATCTGTCAAATCGAGCTCTTTGTTATCTCGAAAAGTTCAAAACATTTTGTACTTTTAGCATAAAGATATTCGAGAAAAAAAGACTCTTTTATATGTAGCGACTATAAAATGAAATAAAATGAAAGTAATTTACAATTAGTCGAAATACTTTCCGTTCAAGTAATCGACTTTTAATTTCTTCAAGATTTTTTTTTTTT
>NW_021847474.1:0-986 GCF_003651465.1 Formica exsecta
TTTTTTTTTTTCTATAAATTGGATAATATACATCGATTAAGTCAACCTGTTGCAGGAAGAGCTGCAAGAGTCCTTGGATGACTGTCTCGTAACGCACCATTATTACGTGTCATTTAATCGATGACGCAATAGGGCGTGCACGCAATATAACGACACTTCGCGCGTCCGTGACATGTTGGCGATACAAAACAAGCAAAAATGCGACCGGAAATCTGGCGATGTCAAACGCTATCGTGCGTGAAAGAGACCGACCTCGATACGTTTCTCGTCAGGCAACACTTATCGGAGGTGTCGCGACTTCGTTTAATCTTTTCTTTATCCAGTTTATGTGAGCTCGATATCTAGCGAATGAAAAAAGAAGAGACACCTTTAATGCCCTCCCGTAATCATCGACATCATTAACGATATTTTCGGTGAAAGTTCCATAGTCACTAAATGAGTGAAAGCCCCTTAGGATTACGAAACCTGAGGCATCTCGCGCGCTGGCGGTGCTTAGATATCGAAGCATCGATTCCCCTTGTCTTCGATACCTAAGTAGACTTCTGGTCGCGCGCGAGAGACCTCCAAGCCCCGTACTTCGCTTGCGCGAGAATCGTAAAGCTCGTAAATGTCGCATATACCGTACGTTCTGCGTTTCAGTTCGAGCTGCGCCGCTGCATCGTGCGGCACGCTTTTCCCTTGATACGAGGGACTCGTTAACGTTAACGTCGCGTCGCGTGAATAAGGGAGGGAACAAGCGGAGGGAAAGTGTATCGCGGAACACCCTGTTCTACTTTCTCAAAAGTGAAGATAAAATAGGCAGAATATTTTATAATATACGAGACATTTATTCTTCGGAGCGTTGTGTCGAAGTGAGTACTCCGTTATTCGCTCGCGACGCGTGTGTACACACGTGGACGCGTGTCAGGTGACTCAATGGACGGAGTAGTTGTTAGTCGGCGTATTACTTGAGGCCTATTTAAGGTATAACGAGTTTCAGTCGTAGC
>NW_021847475.1:0-987 GCF_003651465.1 Formica exsecta
TATATATATGATTTATTATATATGATGACGCGCGGGTGTACACGAGAGAAGAAGGCGGCCTCTTAGAATTCTCATCTCGTGCCTCATTATCGTTTCAATGAACCGTGTGCAGGATACACAACGACCTAGAACCTAGAAGAAATGTTTACAAAGCATTGCGTTAGACATCCGTAGCTGCAAACGACTGCGTGAGTCCATCATAAAAATAAAATCGTAAAATTTAACTTTGTGCAATTTTCCACAATAAGAATATCTTTTTACACGTATTTTTACGTTAGCGTTAAATTTACGAGTACGTTTCGTACAAAGTTCACTTTGATTTTTACCTTGGTTTCACATTGTCTACATTTGTAGAAAAATTTTATAAAAAATAATGAGACGCTAAATATAAGAATGATCCCAGGTAATAAACGCATGTCATTTGACGTCAAAATAATATTATTTGATGTCCAAATGACGTCATGAACGGTAAAATCACGTGTGCTTGTTAGCTGGGATCATTCTAAATAGAATATAATAATCATCTTCTTCTCGTGATATTAGAAAAATTGATCTGAAAGAATTTACTTTTTATATTAATATCATATCGGCTATATTATTAAAATGTTTTGAAATATTATTTATGTTGATCTACATCTCGATCTTTTCTTTCTTATTGCTCAATTAGGAGCAGTTCTTTGAAAGGAATTCCCACTGAATTCGACATCACATTGATTAACTGATGTTGATTAAATTATTTTCAATATAACATGTTAAAATAATATTTTTTTTATTTCTTTCTTCCTTGGTTAATTATTGAAAAAATTAAATAAGATAATTTTTCACTGTTAATTATCTCGAAAATTTTAAGTAAAGAGATTAGATTGAACATGTTTTCACAACTTCGATTGTTGTCACGAAACATGTCTTCCATAATTAATACAATCGTGCTTTTTAACAGTCAGTGTTCAAAATTGAAACATTAAAATTTCGTTTCTAAATTTCGCC
>NW_021847476.1:0-987 GCF_003651465.1 Formica exsecta
TTTTTTTTTATATCAGATGACAATTTTGTAGGGGATACATATGTATTTACGAGCCACGATAAAAACTAGAATCAGATAATCTTTGCATCATAAACGCGACTCTATTATTACTCTATTTTACCGCAATCCCGATTCTAAAATATCGCGCGGAATCACGATTACCGGAGGTGCGCTTCCATTTGCGGTAACAATAGATAAATATCATCAAGTCTGCCGGCCGATCGATTGTACCAAAGTAACACTGTGAACAAGCCGATCTTCCTTATGAACATTGAGTTTCCACCCTTGTACCAACGGCTATCTCGCGAAACCTACCGGGTCGAAACATGACCACATCGGATATGAAACTTCCCTTTTGAGATGATGATGTCCATATTCGTTGCTGGCCAGCATTACAAACTTTGCAATCAATCTTCTTTAAAAAAGGGTCACAAAGATGGATCGATTGTTGAACAATATACGACCAAATATAATCAATACTGACATGTTTCTTTGGTACAATAAAGTTTGATAATATATCGAAATTTGATTTTCAATTTTAATAATTATTACTATTATAAATCATTACACTAAAAAATTAATTGTAATTATATATTAATTTATCAACCTAATCTAATATTGCCCCCTAATATCACGCGAAAATATTTTTACTTTGTGACATGTAAAATAAAGTAAGAAATAGTTCGCGAGAAATGGCGAAAAATGTACGTGCACGAAGAATAATAATGATGAGAAATCTATCTCTCTTTCTACGAGCGTCGGACACTAGCTAGCTTCGAAGGATACTTTTTTATGTAGCTTCTTACACGGAGTAGAGAAAAATCCATAAAAAAGTAGTTTTACGATTTCGCAGGAGAATAAAAGTAATCGATCTAGTGCTCGTAATCGAGGAAATCTCGTAAAAGGATCGAAGTATCTCCCACGTCAGTTTGTTAGTACTCTCTACTGTCATAAATGCACGGTAGTTTCATAAAAATTTGCATATCC
>NW_021847477.1:0-988 GCF_003651465.1 Formica exsecta
TACGCCAATTAATCTTTTGTTAGATTCATTTTATTATTATTCAAGACTGTCAATTTGATTCGAAAAAAAGTTGACAAAAAGAAATTTTTTTTTAGAATTTTTGCACCAAGATATGATCGTCCTATCTTCTTGTCGAAAGATAAAATTATTCCAAGCCAGATTATCTAGAGATTCGCGTGAGAGAATATATTTTATCTCGATGTATTAACGCGGATAAGAAAAAGAGTGCTTTAAAATCCTTATCGCAATTCCGATGAACATATTTGATGTATTTTAGCCATTCCGGTGCAAACGGTGGAAGATTGACGAAGTGCAGAGAAAATTCTAGGAAGGGACGAAGATAGCCAGAGCTCTATTCATAGAACAATAGACAGTTCTGAGGTGTTAGACGATGAAGTCACGACGTACTCGTGTACATGGCGGCGGATACTTTGGTTACGCCAAACGGCGGGCTTTAACGAGTTTCACGAGATTGTAACGTCGAGTTTTAAACACATAGGTAGTGTCCCGTATCGGCACCGATGACCTCGCGGTTGACACAGCCTTAATGGAAGACTTGATTAAACACGGTCTTTCTCGAGTTGCCTCGTGACAGCGACCATATTAAGCGCATCGAGGTCTATATAATTTATGAGATCGGCATCACGATTAAAAAGTGTTGACTAATGCATACGTGTCGTCGTAAAATATGCATGAGTTTTCATCTCATCTAGTGATATTTCCGACGAAAAACTACGATAAATTCGTCATGATATAAAATTATGATAACGAAATATTTTCCTTTTCTTGATTAATCCGATATATAGAGTGTCCGGAGTCAATCGCACTACCCGTCGTATGATGCAGATAAAGCAGATGAAACTAAGAAGAAAAGTTTACCATTTTATGATTTTCGTAATAACACACGACGGGTGGTGCGATTGACTCCGGACACCCTGTATATTCAGAATTATATTCCACTCATATAAAGTTTATATGAAATTGGTTG
>NW_021847478.1:0-989 GCF_003651465.1 Formica exsecta
AAAATTTAATATAGATCATTACCAATATTTAAAAAACACTATCAAACAGATCGGGAGATTCGGCGTAAATGTTCGCGGGATGCAGGAGATACGAACGGTAAAACGGTCGGTGCGTCGCGCTGTCGCCAGTCAGAATATATGAGCTATCGCGCGTTGATGAATCGCTCGAAACTTCGGGGACGTCCCGGTACGGTCCGGTATCGCCGGTGTAAACGGAATCGTAAATCGTCGAGACAATAAATGACAATTGCGGCTGACACACGATCGGCTGCCGTACGCGATGTCGCACGCTCGAAGGGGTGGAGGGAGGAAGGGTGAGATGCGAGAGAGTAGCCCGAACGCGTGGGCGGATGCGAGATAACGCATCGAGTGGGATGTTAATAAATTATTGTTGCGCCCCGCGCAGAGTTTCCCCTGCCGCAGAATGATATCTCCATTGTCCTTTGGCGAATTAATAGCCCGCGGGGGCAACGCGTAACGCATAGTAACTGTGGTTAACTCGCGTACAACGGCTAACAGTTGTCTTTGGGAATCGGACGGTAGGATCAGCGCGATGATCGATGACATTGCTATCTCAGATGCTTGCAGATTTTACGATATGGTGTTACGCAATAAATGGTTTCGTCGCGGAATAATATTCTCGGAAAGAGAAGGGTAAGATTTGAAAAGTCTACGACGTGTATTCAGAGGAAGTCATATATATCAGTCGCATACAACGCATGAAATGGCGCGTATCTACTTTCGAATGATACTCTGACTTGACCGAACGGTAGTGTATTTAAAAACGTGGGCGAGAGTTCGAGCCATTCACCGAAATCGCGACGATGAGTCAAGCGTGAAAGCCTAGGAGACTATTATCGAATATGACAGGTCGGTTGTAACTAATTTATCTCGCTTTACTTCTTATATATCTGGCGAGAGACACGCATTCGTATTATGGGGACGCACCGCACACGGAACAAAGATCTGTCTCTCTCTCTCTCTCTCTC
>NW_021847479.1:0-989 GCF_003651465.1 Formica exsecta
TTTTTTTTTTCACCCAGTCGCGCATTCAATCGTCGTAACTATCTGGATCAGCTTTTGGCATTGTGTTCCTCGCAGACCACTCGCGCAGAGTAATTCCGTCGAGTTTTTCCTGGCAGGAACGCGCGACTTTGAACGCACAATAGGCACCTTCCTCACAATCCGACATAATGGTCTAATACTTGTTATATTCACGATCGATATTTTCCTTTCTCGCACTAGAAACTTTTCCCTTTCATACGCATTATCTCGATATTACGTATAACTCGAGATTATTGAGAAAAGGCCGCCGCTTTTTTTCGTCCAAGTTCATACATTTTTAATATCTTTCGATCAAGATACGTTTTTCGCTAAAAGCGTGGCCGTTAAAAAATTAAGAACCTTGTGCCGATAATAAAATTCTAATGCCTTACGGAAGTTGCCGAGTAAGATAGTTTTATTCTCCTTTAATCTTCCATTGATTAAAAGGTAATATGCAAACATTTATAAAATTTATAAAAATATACAAACTACACAAAAATATGCCAATTATAAAATATCATAATTTGAAAATCTATATTTGAAATTGCATCATTTATTCATTAATTATTCCGTCATGACATTTCTACCATAACCATATTATTTCCTTATATATATTTTCTTTTAAATTCCATAGTTTTTCTCGGATAAATTCCACATTTAAGCTGCAAATTTTTAATATTACTCGCACCGCGAAACGTTCGTAATGATCCTCAAACCATATAATGTATACAGCGAGCAATACCGCGATGACCACCAGTCGACGAATACGAAGTACAACCTGTATATAGAACGAAGTCCATCTACGTGGCTGTTATTGAAATGCAATGGCCATCTCGCCGAATCGATAGGACGTTTAGATGCACATATGTGCATATATGTATACCTTTCGCACACCCACGCAAACCGAGTCGAGTTCTCATAACACGCGGGACCTAGTTTCCGGCTGGACAGTGTCTCTCAAATTCTCGCTC
>NW_021847480.1:0-989 GCF_003651465.1 Formica exsecta
GCAAATTTGGCGAATTTGCAAATCATCATCTTTGCAGGACGGGTGCGAACGGCGAAACCGATTTAATTTTATTATTAAAATGGCCAATGAAACGACTATTACGCCTCCTCTCGCGGGATGTTAAGAAATTCCTTTTCATTACAGGAGAGTGATTAAAGTAACTGTAGTAGGTCGGAATCTTTGATGTGAACTTCCCGAGCAAATATCCTACTAATATCCCTTTTAATTATCACTTCTTAACCGCATTCTCGTTACGCCAACGGCTGCTCTACGAGTGACTCTAACGAGATATACTTCGTTTTTGATGGTGATTGCAGTTAGATTTCGCGAAATCGATGAGAATTAACGAGCTTCTAAAAAGTTCAAAGAAAGAAGAAATCGGAATTAAGATATAATCAGATTAAGAAAATTTTAAAAAATTTTACCGGACTTTTCAAAAACTTTATTTTAAAAGACGATACCTAAATAATGTTTGTGTATTGCTTGACTTTTTTTCGACAAAAAATTCCACATAAGTGGTCAATGATATAGTTTAAAAGAGCATGCAAGTTCAAGAAAGAACAAATGATAATTTTGTAATTATTAAAGTGGGATACTCTTACACAAAATGCGAATGACAGATTTCAGCTCGGAATATTTGCAATTCAATGTATGTTAATATGCAAATTAAAGCAAGTTTCAGTAAGCTGTCGCTCTTATATTCGGGATTTGAGTATTTCGCGATATGTCCGGTACGTATATAAATTCGGATAAGAATGTGTTATTCTTGTATCGTCGTAAACAGCTCCGACAAAAAAATTTCGTTTTGTAAGATAATAATATATCCAATAATATATATAAATATTTTTCAAAATAGAGAAAAAGTGATATTTTTTAAAACAGAGAAAATGTGTGTGTGTGTATTTGTTAAGTGCTTATTGATACATCTTTTCTCTTCAACAAGATGCGTCTTTTATCCCATTAATTTGAGATAATTTGTGAAAGTATGC
>NW_021847481.1:0-990 GCF_003651465.1 Formica exsecta
AAAGTCGATAGGATAATTGTAAAATCAGACGCGTTTCTCCGTAAGATACATTACGGATCAACGTCTCGCGAAAGCTCGAAATCTGGGCGAAAATGAGGACGGAAGTTGACGGTTGCGCGAACAGTGGCTCGTTATCCGCGTCGCGACGTCGAAATTTCTCCACGATCGGATCGGCGTGTTGAAGAGAGTCCCGGAGTGCAATCTCGATGACCCTTCATCCTGCCAACGTTCAGAACGCGCTGGAACCGCGCTCACGTGGGGGACAACGGCCGCACGTACGTGTACACGTCCGTCCGACCCAATACGTTCCCGTTCTACTGTCACCTCATTTGCCATCCCCTCGTCGATCGCTCGCAGCTTTCACATTCGCCCCCGCTGCGACGCGCACGAGCTCTCAAATTTGAGGCTCTCTTCCCTTCTGCCACCTGTTCCTATATCATCTTGCTCCTCCTGGCAAGGGGACAGAGCCAGGGAGTTTATTCACGCTACACGATGATGCCGGCGTTCCTACACGCACACGAGCCGATGCATACGCGAACGGATGCGGTCACATAATCAGCACTATTGACGCTATTATAGCCCGCAACGGCAACCCTACCGATGCTGTCGATGTCGCAACCATCCAGCTCTCAAATGCGTGGCTTGTCATCATCGCTAATCCCTCTTCCTCTTCCTGGTGACATTTCGTATTCTCGTCGACAAGCCTCGCCAGAGATGCACAAATAAACAGACCACGCCGTTTAATTGTCTTCGTCCCTCAGGATTTCCCGAGGATTACCCTTTGCAGCTCGGTAGATCTCCAGTTTCTTTGCTCTTTCTCAATTTTTATTTCGTTCTTTTTCTCTGTCGACGTTTTTATGAATCTTTACCCCTGAATTCTAAAACGCAATGCATCTAGAATTTTCTTTTGAAACGTATCGCTGGAAAATATTGGGACTGATAGAAACAAGAGATGACTAATTTTCTCATTTTTATTTAATTTTCCAATGA
>NW_021847482.1:0-990 GCF_003651465.1 Formica exsecta
AATGTTTTCTGTGCTGGAGAAAAACAAATACACAAAAGTTATTGCATTACTCTCATCGATCTTTATGATTTTATTCAGTGTGATATATTGTAATTATTTACTAAGGAGTAATTTCCTTTCTTCTTACCGTGATTCAAGTGTAAACTTAAAAAGTATACTGGAAAATGGCATGATAAAAAAATACCATTATTTACTAATAGAAAAGCATCACATTAAATACAAAAGTTTTGATTACATAAACCAACTGGTAAAACTGCGTGCTGAATTATTACAATCAGTGAGCAAAGTAAAGGATTTCAGCTTAATACTGTATGATCAAAACGGCAGAATAATATTCAGTAATTTTAACACTCAAGATTATGATTATGAACAGTTACTTACAAACGATGAAATTGATGAACTATTAAATAACCAAGAAATATTTTATACTACAGGAAATACATTAACTTCTATTTTTCCTATATTCCATGAAAATAGCGTTAAACCGTCGTTTTTTTTGAAGATTCTTCGAAACTACAATAATTCTTATGTTATAGCATATGGCCTATTTTTAACATTTTTGGGCTTATTATTAATAATTTTAATATTAATAATGTTCTATTTGCACTTTTCTAATACCCAAATGCTAGCCAAGCAACATAAAACTAACATTGAATTACAGCAGATAAAAGAGGCATTAGAGCAAGAAAATGCAAATAAGCTAAAATTTTTTGCAAGCGTTACACATGAATTACGCACACCTCTTAATGCTATTATTGGATTTGCGGAGTTGATCAAAAATGAAACTTTAGGTTCAATGGATAACTCTCAATACAAGGAGTATGCAGACGATATATATAATGCAGGAACACACTTGCTTACCTTAATTAATGATGTGTTAGATTTTTCAAAAGCTGAATCAAGTAGTTTAACAGTAGAAAAAGTGAAGTTTAACCTGAACAAAATAATAGATTCATGCGTAAATATGCTATTACCTAAATTAAAAGAAGC
>NW_021847483.1:0-990 GCF_003651465.1 Formica exsecta
TTTTTATCATTCTTTATATAAGAGAGACTTTAATATCTTGCGATGATATTATGACGTAAGACTAAACGTGCACTTTAATTATATTGTTACCTTCAGCGAACTATACATTGCAACACATAAATGTGTGAATTGTCCAAATATTATATAAAAAGTGGTAATGCAAATTATAAATACTTAAAGGGATTATTTCTAATATGTCGAAATGTTGTACATCAAAAATAATTTTTCTTTTCTTTTTATTATAACTTTTATAATTTTTTGTCAAAGCAGAACAATAATATTCTTTGTATATTGCAATTTATTTTTATTAATTTTAAAAAATGCGTCAAGAAATAGATTATGATTTTCTGAATGATATGTATGAAAATTTTCGAAATACATTATCAAATGAATTTATTACTAGTTAATAGCTTCTCTGATTCACAATCATATTTAGATGCATCATATATTTGTCTCTGCACGTACGTATCAATACAATTTAAAAAAATTGCGTAGATATAAGAGGAAATAGCCGAGTCTCTCGAAATTCACCGAGCTTACATTAAAATGGATAAACGTCGAGATACAGAATTGGCAATCTTTTTGATAAGTATTTTCAACATGACAATATAAATAATATATAAGAATATTTAAAAACATGTTTAGCTAATATTTTTACATTTATAAGTAAATAAATAAAATTACATCTGTTTATAAGTTCTTTGCTATTAATTAAACAAAATAAACTTAATTTGTTTCATGAAGCTTGATATATCTAGATTCAAAAAATGTGTATGGATCAAATTTGATTAAAGAAAAATTTGTGCAGCGAGAAAACCACAATCTTACAATTACGTTTTTCTATAAATTATCATCTACATATAATCGCGCATTTTTTAGACGCTTATCTTCAGCTGCGAGGGCAGGAATTTAAGTACCAAATCATCTGCGTTAATCATGAACATCTCTGAAAATTCCAACAACAATAATAATGTCGCAAATACATATTAA
>NW_021847484.1:0-990 GCF_003651465.1 Formica exsecta
GCACCGCCTTGTCAAACGTCACGTTCGTTCCGTCACAGCTAGAGAATCCTATCGCTGTCAAAACAGAGCCACGTGTGAGCGTTGGCTGTGACATACTAGCACGTACGAGCGCGCGCGCGCGCGCGCATGCACGTACGCACGCACCTGCGTACATCACCTACGCACGCATTCGTCGAGCGATCGACGCGCACTGCACGCACCGGGCTGTTCAGCCGCTCATCGACGAGGCGAAGAGAGTCGGCGCGACCTCACCGCGTTTCATCGGCGTCGCCCGCGAGGGGCAACAAGCGGAAGTAACTCCGACTCACCGGCGAAAGCGGCCGACGATTTACGGACGCCAAGGTTCCCCGACGATTGTACAGAAATAAGGCCAACACACACATATATCCACGAGAAAGTGTGAGAACGTGGACGACCATCCGTTCTCTGTCATCGACGTCAATCTACCCCTTCTCGTTGTCTACCCGCCGACAGGATGCCCGGCTCCCAGAAGAAGAGGCAGATGATGCAGCCATGGCCCCTGTGCCTGGCGCCCTTCGCGAGAACGAAGGTAAGATCACCACCCCCATCCCCCCACCCCCCCGGCACGAGGTAAACCCGCGTGCACGAGCTCCGCGAGTTCGTTTTCTCTCTAGGTTTTCTCTCCGCGGCCGCCTGTCTGGTTTCCAGGAGCTGGCTGCTGGTTTCCACCTCCCGTTTGACTACAGTCACCCTCGCTCGCTCACTCACTCATTGAACCACCGAATACATATACACACACATACACTCACTCTCTTTCTCTCTCTCTCTCTTTCCCATTCTCCGTCCTCTACATTCCCCACCCTTAAGCCTTTGGAAATTTCCACTGCACCGGCGGCAGGCAGGCGTCTGCCGACTTGACAGCATGTTTTTTTTTTTTTCTTACAGCTTTCCGGTCGCGAACTCTCTTTTCCCGGTCCCCGTTTCCCGTTCTTACTATCTCTTTTTTTCTCTCTCTCTCTCTCTCTCTCT
>NW_021847485.1:0-991 GCF_003651465.1 Formica exsecta
TTTTTTTTGTATCTAATAGTGGCTCACCTGTCCTTGAGAGAATTCCGATCGATCAGCTTAGCTCTCGGTATCAATTGATATTTCCTGGGCAGATCGAAGCTCGATTGACCTAGTCGAAAGTGCTCTGTCACTTCCCGATTTTGCCGAGAATCGTCCTCTGATATCACTGCGAGACTCCTCGTGCGCTTCAATAGCTTGCTGCGCTCCTGCGTCGACTGCGCCGAGTGGGAATCGTAGCGACTGCCCTCTCTGCAATTAAAATCGCGCAATTGTGCAACGAGTCTAAATAATAGGAAACGCAATTATATTAAAATCATACGCTGTGACAGCTTTTCACTGACACAGGTTTTCCGGGTACAATGTACGCGTGTAATTAGCATATTTTACAGACTTGTATTAGTAATCGTGCTCTTTCTCTCAGTCACAGATCCTCGAGGACGAATTTGAGAGAAATG
Organism: Formica exsecta; assembly: GCF_003651465.1. Lineage (NCBI taxonomy): Eukaryota > Metazoa > Arthropoda > Insecta > Hymenoptera > Formicidae > Formica > Formica exsecta. Next base: position 456 of record NW_021847485.1, read on the forward strand.
ATACTTTTTCCTCAGTATAACCATTATGAAAATATAATTAAAAAGTTGTATAATTTAGTTTAAAAGTTTTGGAAATCAAAGGAACGTGGAGAATTAATTTTCAAATCTCATTGTAAATAAATAATAGAACCTTAGGAATTTCTCTTCAGTTTGTTTTAATTAATTAAATGTTTCATCTGTATTGAAACGGAATTTTTCAGATCTTAATTACGCGAGAATGTATATTTTATTTAATAGAGTAAAGATTTAAAATGTACAGGACTATATATAATTTTGCACCACGCGAATGAAATTTTCCTTTAGGAAGGATTAATCGCAAACTTATTAACACTCTATGTATTATTTAAACGTAATATGAATATGCAAATTCTTATAATGCTTTTTAAATAATTAATTATAATAAAATGACGTAGCTTCAATATTTCGTTGATTGTCTTGAGTGACTTGGACGAACAATAATGTTCATTAACGTGTGGATGTATTTTGACGGATATTCATCTCTTCTTCTATCATAGAATAAATCATGACGTCAATAT
>NW_021847486.1:0-991 GCF_003651465.1 Formica exsecta
ATGAAAATTTCTGGTATAAGCTTTGAAATTGTTGAAAAATCTTTAGAACAGGCAAAAGCTGGAAGATTACATATTTTAGAAAAAATGAATGCAGTGATTTCAGAACACAGTGATGACGTCAAAGACCATGCACCAAGAATGTTATCATTTTACATAGATAAAGATAAAATTTCTGCAGCTATTGGTGCTAAAGGAAAAAATATACGCAGTGTGTGTGAAAGAAGTAATGCAAAAATTGAAATAGGAGATGATGGTAAAGTTTCTGTTTTTGCCACAAGTGGCACTGAAGCTGAAATTGCAAAGAGTATGATGATTGATTCAATAACAGAACTAGAACAAGGTTCTATAGTTGATGTCAAAGTTGTAAGAATAGAGAAGTCTATTGTAGAGCTTGAATTTCTTAATGGCAGAAAAGGAAAAATGCACATAAGTGAAGTAGCTAATGAACACATAGATTCTATAGAGAGCATACTTAAACAAGATGATACTTTCAAAGCACTAGTAATTGACTTCGAAAAAGGTGGATGTCCAAAGTTGTCAAGACGTCGAGTTGATCAAGAGACGGGAGAGTTTTTTGAAGGTGAGCTTTACAACGAGGAAAGGAAAGATGGTCCAAATGACAGGGATAATTATTACAATAATTCATTTAATAGAAAACCTGGAGGAAGTTACCATAAGAAGCCTTCTCGTCCTCGTTCTGGTTTCAGCAACAGAAATAGGCCGAAATTTGGTAATAATGATTCATCATCAGGCTTTTATTAAGAGTAAACTTCTTGCGTTACCTCTTGTCATCCAAGTAGCTTGACTACTTGGACCAGAGACTTTTTCAAATTGGTAGATAATAGAAATAATTTGTGTTAACTAGCTAAAGATCTTAGGTTTGCCAACATTCCGCTACGTGTTAGCGGCTGAGATACCGCGAATGAATCGCGGTATGACGTAGGGCTGCACTAGCTATATAGGATTACCACGATGGATTTTTAAGATCATT
>NW_021847487.1:0-991 GCF_003651465.1 Formica exsecta
CAATTCTTCGTCTCGATATAATTGTTTCGCTTTACGCAGAACATCTTCCGAGTATAAATTTGCAGGCTCCACATCACCGAACTCCATTAATTGGTTGGCTTTATCTCTACGCCACGTGTACGTTGATTTCGCAAAAACTTCTTTCACGACATTCTTTCTTTTGTTTCCTCGTAATTGCCGTTTTTTTACGTGAACAACGTCCCGAGTATCATACGTAGAAATTTGTAAACTTATACCTTCGGAAGTCGGTTCATCGGTACCATAAATATTAATTTCAGCGTGACATTCTGAACATTTACCTTTAATTTGTAAAAAAAATTCACCGGGAGTACGATTTACTTTTGCATTCTTAAAATGAAAAGCACATGGAAGTTTTAATTGGCTCCATATATGGTCGTAAATTATATCAGACCAGCCAGGTTTTAACACTTCGTACGCGCGATTTTTATACGATACAATGCACGGATCAATTTTATCCCATTCGTTTTTTAACATATGCACTTCCGTGCGTAACAAAGGTGAAACGTGATTTGATTCATTCATGGACCAATTTGAATGAATACTTTGATCCGATATATTTTTAGAAGTGTTAAGCTTGACGGAACAAATATTCTCCCCATATAACTTATCTTGTATACCATTTCTGTTTTGCGTGATATACATATACACGTAACATTTGTTCATCACCCCATCTAACAAATCTGATGCCGTTTGCCAGATGGGATCATTATAAGGACGAAAACTATTTTCGTCAAGAAAGTTTAGCTCTTTTAGAGCTTCGTAAATTTCAGATACGCTCTTCTTTGCTTTGCAAGGCATTATTATCTCCGCAAGAATCGCTACACAGGATAAATGTGTAAAACATTCGATCCGCGCTCTCTACTTATAATCTCACTCAGCCCCCACCTCTCCTCGCCGGTCACTGCGCAACCTCCACCAACTACGCCCCGTCTAATCACCGCCGCGAAGGTTGCGACCGGCGTGGAGAGGT
>NW_021847488.1:0-991 GCF_003651465.1 Formica exsecta
ATGTTTATAACCGGGCCAGATGTAGTAAAAAAGGTTACCTACGAAGATGTAAGTTTCGAAGACCTTGGTGGAGCAAAAATTCATACAAGCAAAACAGGAGTAGCGGATTTTGCATTCAATAATGATGTTGAAATGCTGCTAAAAATGCGTGAATTCTTTACTTTCTTACCAGCAAATAATCAAGAATCACCTAAACCTAAATCAACCTGTGATTCAGTTAATGATATTGATGAATCTTTAAATACTCTGATTCCTAGCAATCCTAATACTCCTTATGATATGTATGAACTTATTGAAAAGGTGTGCGATGAGAAGAAATTCTTTGAACTAAAACCTGATTTTGCTCGTAATATTATAATTGGTTTTAGTAGGATTGGAGGAAATACTGTTGGTATTGTTGCAAATCAACCTATGCACCTTGCAGGATGTTTGGATATTGATTCTTCAAGAAAAGCTGCAAGATTTGTAAGGTTTTGTGACGCATTTAACATTCCGATCATCACACTTATTGATGTTCCGGGGTTTTTACCTGGTACAAACCAAGAATACAATAATATAATACAACACGGAGCGAAACTGCTTTACGCTTACGCTGAAGCGACTGTGCCGAAAATTAGCCTTATCACTAGAAAAGCGTATGGTGGTGCATATATCGTTATGAACTCGAAACATTTAAAAGGTGACATAAATTATGCTTGGCCAACTGCTGAAATAGCTGTAATGGGCCCTGAAAGTGCAGTTGAAATTATATTTAGGCATGAAAAAGACCAGCAAACGTTAATCAAAGAATATAAAGAGAAATTTGCTAACCCATTTTTTGCTGCATCACATGGATACATTGATGACATTATAGTGCCAAGTAAAACAAGGCATCACTTTCACAAAGCATTAGAGCTACTCAAAAACAAGAAAGTAGAAAGAATATGGAAAAAGCATGATAACCTACCTCTGTAACTTTCTTTTAAGCCTTGCTTGCAAGTTATGCAATATT
>NW_021847489.1:0-992 GCF_003651465.1 Formica exsecta
AAAAAAAAACTATTTTCACTTCTGTTAATATTAGTATTTGAAAATGCAGAAACATTTTATGCTGTTATCAATATTACTTATTGTTACAATGTTGTAGTTTATAATATTGTTCATCAATCACATTTATATATAAGAAAAATATATATCAGCGTTTTATAAAAGATTAAATATAGCGCATTATATAACGTATGTCGAGTTTATTTTTAACCACTACGGGACATCATTTACTTTCCTATTTCTTATCGTCTTACGCTAGTTAAGTATATCTAATTTTGACAACGTAAGTAGCGAATATCTTGCGCATGTGACTGATAAGAGTTGAGCAATACAGCGTAATGCCGAGTGGCGAATGTCGACAGAATATTGACGATGTTAAACGTTTTACTGGAATTTTAGTCTACCGTGTGAGTAGCCAATGGAAAACGAATTGCACGAGCGACGTGAATATTTAATCTCTAGGATATGCAACTCTTTGTGCGAACGCGCGAATGTCCCGTTTCTCGACATATGCCGCGCGTTTATACGTTTACGTCAAACAAAGCAGTAGACACCGACGGGCAGGCAAACAGCACACTACCGCCGCGTCGTTCGAAACGTCATCGCAAACTTTCGGGGCATGAAAAACGTCGCTATCTCACCAACGTAACGGAATGTAATATTTTTCGTGCAAGCCCAATATTCGATAAAACCAATTTCCAACAAACGCGCGAGCTGCGACCAAATTACGTTCGCTATCGTTCGAGTTACGAGCGACGTTGTGAGTTTAAAATCTCACACCTGTATTTGTGGCAAACTGGAATTATAAAAAATATGCCGTTACGGCATGGCGCGAATGATAAAGGAATATTGACTGATATGTGTGTAATACGTATCAGTTTTATGTGTAAGAGAGAAAACTCATTTTTAAATTTTAATATTATTATCACAAATTAAATTATGAAAAATTTTACTAATTACATACGCACATCGCCGTTTTCTCTCTCTCTCTCTCT
>NW_021847490.1:0-992 GCF_003651465.1 Formica exsecta
ATAGATACAATTGAAAAATGTATCCGGCCCTTCGTGGCTTTCGGTTCGTTCATCGAGGATGAAGAATCATTTTGTACCTTCTATTTTTATCCTGCAAATTGCTAGGATCCATTAGTCTATGATTAATTCAGATAAAATTCTGGTTTAATGGAACATATTTGAAATGAAATAATTAACTAGTGCATTATAAATCCAGATTAATTCAGTTTCTTTTTTTGTTATAAAGAAAGGTACATTTGATCTTTTCATAATAAAATAAAGTAATATTCCAAAAGCACAAAATATTTGCGAGTTTATAATGCTTATAAATAATAAACGCGTGCGAAATGATGCAAATCAGTTTCTAGAAGCGATAGCGAGAAAGCTTTCTTAAGCTTTTTCGAAGTGAATATTTTCACTGGAGATTATCACAAGCGTTTAGAGCAAATTATTTGCATCCGACTTCCGTATAATATGTAATGGATTATGCGACAATGTCACGCAAACGTGCGGCAGAGAGTAAGATAGCATTAGGGAGCAAGTCACGAAAGTGAATCACGCTATACTATTATCGTCGTTCGAGCCAGAAGATATCATTAAAAGACAACATAAGTGTTTTTATCAACGTTGCCTGCTCGATGATATCATTGTACGTGCATTTACTTTAAAAGGCATTTATTAAAACTGATAAAAATCCTAATTTTTATTAAATCAGTTTTTATTATTAAATTAATAATTATTAAATATATAAATATTTGCAGTAAAAAAAGATTATCTCCAAATTAGACAGAAATAGTTAATTTTCAAAATTTTAGCCAAACATTCTAATTTTCTGCAATAATCGTTTCACCAAATACTACATAGGCGAGGCATATACAGGATGCTCCCAACGAATAATGCTCAATGAATGGATGTAAATTACGCGCGTATGCTGCATTATGCTGTTGGTAATTCGAATCATCCGGATGAACAGTTCGGACGAACTTTTTATCAGCGGCTGCGATTGCCGGAGG
>NW_021847491.1:0-992 GCF_003651465.1 Formica exsecta
TATATCTCAGAAGAATACATACACTCTCAACATCCCCTCGCTTGTCAGTGAGATGCAGATTACTTACGTGAGTGCTAATTGCCGAGAGATATTGTAATCCAGTGCACTTTAAATATATTAACGGTAACACCGGCTGAAAGTTATTCCGTATCGAATCGGGGCTCAGCCCACATGATTAATGTTAATCGTATGCCAATCAGGGGGGCCGATGATCGACGCGGTTGCCGGCGCGGCTAGTCGCCGGTGCATTAGTGCCGACTCATCAAACAAAGATGGCCGACGACGTGGCGTCGGGTGCCTATATTTGTAAAACAAAGAGTGTTAGGTGCAGACACCGCGCGACTCGCGCCCATTTACATAAATATGTGCGGTTTCTGTAGATTCATCCATCGCAGTCTCTCGCGGGGGAGGGAGGGAGGGAGGAGGGGCAGGAGAGAGAGGGGGGAGGGGAAGGATTGGTCCTACGCCACGTGATTAAGTTGTCACGAAACATTGTAGTCACGTCCCGAGCTATTTATTAACCGGATAAGAATCGGCCGCGCGGCGAATTGTGCTCTTTGGTTTCGATTCGTAGTGACGACGTGATTCTTCCGCCGCCAAGGTGAGACGGCGAAGTTACCACCCCTGGTCTCGAGCAATATATCCCGATACCTTGAACGATACACGCCGAGAACGTATAAATTAGCCTGCGCGGACCGAAATAGAAATCATCCCCGACCTGCCTTAATCGTAGTCGAAAGTAGCTATATATATATATATATTAAAAGTTTCTATACTGCATAATCAGCAAACGCGCGTTAATTATTTTTATTTCAATATATTCTCATCGCTTTCGATAATTTCTACTATGTAAGGTACGATGACACATTTCACGTAATGTAATGTTGATGAAACCATAATTCTATCGCGCTATTTCATCAGAATTTCCGGTCAAGGTATCGTAGAGTGTCCGGGGTCTTCCGCAAAACACCAACCCTCGTGAAAAAAAAAAA
>NW_021847492.1:0-993 GCF_003651465.1 Formica exsecta
AAAATATATTTTTTTTTTCATAATTATTTGATTTTAATAGAAAACATATGTAGAAAACTAATTATATTTTACCATTGTTGGGAACAATAGAAGAGTCATGACAACTCACACCATAATGAAGATCTGGCTTATTTTTATTATCTCGCTCATTTATATTTTGAGAGTAGAAGTAATATGGCTCTACATCCAGAAACTTAAACTTCTCTTCTTGTGATATACGTTTAGATACATGCAGAGATTCTGTAATCATAACGGAAACATTCTTTCTCACTTCTTTCTCACAAATTATACATAAATCTTCCATATGTTTATACAATACATAGATATTTCAATTGATCTAAACAAGCTGCTTGTTACTAATAAATAGTTACATTTTATGTGATACAAAATTTACATAATTTCAAAGAATGCAACAAGTTCTTCTTCTTCATCCTTTACACAGTTTTTCTAATGTACAATAACTGTAATTCAATCTCAAAGCAATAATGTTCCTTAACAGAATGATAAACTATCAAATTGATATTAACAGATCGCAATCTAGAGCAGCTTGTATTCTAATTAAGAATATTGGTTCGTATGAATAAAATACAGAAAATATTTACTCTTATTTATCAGGATAAATATTTCAAGACAAGTATTTTGTAGTAAAGGCAAGGGAATATTTGTAGGAAATATAAAATACACTTTTCATGTTTCTCATCCCGTTACTTTTAAAACACACGTTTGAGGGCTCTACCTTTTGCCTTTATTCATACGACCCATCGACATTAACTATCAAACATCTATCTATCATATACATATTCGCGGCTCATTGATTCGCACACTTTCGAGTTTAACCGCCACAAAAGAGCAACATACTCCGCGATGTATCTATTCGCGAGCTTTTACCGCACAAGCATTCACGCGAAAAACTTTTTCTCAGGATGTCGCAAGAGCGTGCAAATGACCTGATCGCAGATTAATCGGCGATCTGCTAATTAGGGGATAACGGAG
>NW_021847493.1:0-993 GCF_003651465.1 Formica exsecta
TATATATATATATGTGTGTGTATTTTAGTGCATTGAATATGAAAATGTATGATAACTATAATCATCGACTCAGTGTTATTAAAAGAATTAAAGTGACTGAATTTTAATAATTCATAATTCTTTTCATAAAGTCAAGTAATAATTTTAATTGTCATTTTTGTATTCAATTCACCAAACTAAATAACACTACCAAAATCGATTAGGTAATAGCTATACTTATCTAAATACATGTGCAAAATATTCTCTATATATTCTCGTTATATATTTATACTTTCTAGAAAATAGTAAATCTTTTTATAACCTATATATATAATAATTAAAATTCACACAGATTCTATTCAAATTTTGGAAAGCTGTTACAGTTATTCCCAACATTTTTCCAATGCGATCGAGATGCCAGTAGAATAAAAATAACGTACTTGCTTCAATAAACGTCTTCAAGGCATCGACTAGTTCTTCGCCGGAAGATAACAATATCATGTCCAAAGTTGAACGATATCTAAACAGAAGATTATTTGTAAATGTATGAATGAGAATCGTTTACATTCTACAGACTTACTTTTCGGCCTGATCTTTGTGGGAACCGCCGGAATGCGCTAGATTAGTGAGTTGTTGACGTACAGAAGCCACTGTCACCACCATCTTCTTTCACGATGATTTTGCTATTAGACTACTCGCGGGTTATGTCCACTCTGCTACTGAACTACTGAAAACTGAAAACTGACGTGTACAATAATAAGTCTGTCTGTGGTCTGTGCTGATCTGTGGTCAAACTTGCAAAGACGCACATGCATAGAAAAATTGACCAATCACGTATTTAATGCCATATTGTGTTTTTTGTACTAGATGCGTGATTGGTTGAGTTTTCAGTCCGGAGGCATTTTCGCGTTAGGTGCGTCGCATCTAGATAATCATGCACCGTGGTTAAGAATTATACCTCCTTGATAGTACTTTAAGAGGATGCCGGACCGTCCTGTTTTACCGGCCATAATA
>NW_021847494.1:0-994 GCF_003651465.1 Formica exsecta
GCTGCACCGATCTGACGCGCAAAATTGCTCAAGTATTGTTTAAATTCATCGGCGCACGAACGTAACTCCGATATCAGATGTGGTGCATGAATATACCAGACGCTAGCCACACGTATAGTGAAATCGAGATCGATCTCAGTGCAGTCTTCTTCGCTAGCTTGCCTGGTATTTCGGTTAACCATGAATCTGAATGCTTCCGGTTGTTCATTATCGGACAAGCCGCTAAAATGCTCGAGCGGGTGGTGCGGCGGATCCGCCAACGGATCCCTGCCTACGCTGATTATCCGTTGATGAGTCTTTCCAGTTGGCGTTTGATCGAGAACCTGTACACCGCCAAGTGAACCCGAGATTGATGTGTTCGCGGCCAATGTCGCTTGTATACGCGCGTCCGACATGGTTGCCGTGGCAATCTTCTGTCCCACCAATTGATTGTCCTGCACGACCGCGCGTAGAAGTAGCACGTTCAAACGATGAAAGTCGAAGGTAATCTCTGTTCTTGTCAATGCCAACTTCGTCTCTGTATTTTGACTCGACAAGGAGTCGTTGCGATTCGCGATATATGCCGACCGCGATTTCTGCAGTGGCAATATCCTTCGGAAGAAGCCCAGCAATTCTACTATCGTCTCCTGATTGGCTATAATATCCAGATTGTTGAACTGTATGTTCGCCATTCTCAAGTTTTCTGTGGAATCATCTACCAGCGTCAACTCTATAACGATCAGTGCTTCCGAATCTAATTTTTCCAAGCAGATCGATGAGTTATTTCTAGGCGAATATGGAATCTTGGTTTTGCTCATCAAGGTGGACAACGCATTTGTTAGAGCGACGGGCGAAGTTAGTCGCGGTGGTTTTGTGAAATCTGGCGATTCAGGCGATTCTGGCGAGACAGGAGACGTTGGCTCCGAATCTCTCAAGCTGCCGGAAACACTGTCCATGCCAACGTGCTTGTGACTGGCCACCAATAATTCAAAGTCAGGCCCGAATTCCTGAAGAG
>NW_021847495.1:0-995 GCF_003651465.1 Formica exsecta
CCCCTTGGACGCCGGCCAAGGAATTCGCGTGCATTTTTCCATTCATAACCGCGAAATCTATATTTGGCCGCGACATATCGCGTGAATTCGTGGCGCGGCGTTATTTTTAGGATGAACCCTAATGCGAACTGATTAACCTATTCGCCGGCCAATTGCCTTTCTCGGTCGATGCTGGTCACCGCGTCTTACATTTCGCGCTATATGTAACGATAAGATGGCTATTTTATCTCTTCCCTAAATGCAGAGAATCAATCGCTTTCGGAAACTTGTTCTTGCCAGACAGCACCAAGCGACATTCGCGCGAAATAACGATCGTTTTACAGCAGAATTGTCGCGAAAGACGCTTGAAATATTATTGATAAATAATAAAAAGAGAATGCGGGTAGAAAAATATTATCGTTCGAGCAAAGAATCCGCGAGATAACATTTCAACTTTTACAAAGAAAGAAAAAAGGAAAAAGAACGACTGCGCAAAATCGAGAATAAACAAGAATAAATATCGCGTCGAAGTCTCTTCAACCGCATAAAAGTCTGCGATCTATCTCTTTGTATATTTAGTATGTAGATAGCAATCGCGGTGAAACGCGCGTTTAAAAGAATTCCGCCGCATGTCTGGGCTTTGAGGCGCGTCGATATGTCGAACAAAAGAGTGCGATTCGCCGCGACGTGTATTTTCTTCGCAAAATGCAAAGCCGACTGATGCATCTGGCCGACTTCCAAAGTATATCGAAGCCGTTGAAGGCTTATTTTTCTCGTTCCCTCAATGGCCGCGCGAAAAATAAACGCGCCGCCGCGTTCGCTCTCTCGCGGGTCAATGAATCGAAAACGCCGTGGAGGGTATCCGAGCAATGGATGATTCACTGCTGGCCGAGACTGACGTCTCGAGAAAGCCGCGATATTCCTATCCGTTCGAGCTAATAAAGCTGCCGTCTTGTGGAACTAACGATCCGAAAATATCGCTTCGTACACGACAAATTTCCGTCTCGTGATAAAAC
>NW_021847496.1:0-997 GCF_003651465.1 Formica exsecta
AAAAAGTAATTTTTGCTATTTAAGATGAGATCAATAAATTAACGCGCTATTATTACCGAATCATATAACGATAGAATAAATTCATTTTTTTCTCTAATAAAAAGTTGAGGAGATTATTTTTTAATCTTATATAATAAACAGCAAAATATGTGCTATGTCTCTCATTCCATTTATCTTAATTTTGATTATTAAAAATGTTTCAATTGCTTTGAGAAACGGGAAAAAAGCACACCTCCGTGCTCGCTAATCATCTACATAATGAAATTTGGCCGTTGTCAAAATTAATAACCAGCCGAATTTACCCCGTCCCTCGCGCGCGTACAACACGCTCGTGCGTTTGTTCCGCAAAACAAACATTCCACGCGTCTGCCAGCGGACGCGCGCATTAATTCCAGTAATTCCAGCAATTAATCGTGCATCGAGGACGCGAGGCGTAATTAATAACGAGCGCTTGTCGCGACGAAAGGTCGTTGCGAGCCTAAACGTAGCATGGCGACGAGCAACGGGGAACTCCATGCTCACCGAAAACATATGGCTCTGTAGGACGTGTAATTTCCTGTCTACCGACTTCACGCCTCCCACTTCCATTCCTTTCCGCATCTCCTCTCTTACTCTCTCTCCCCGCATTTTCTTACCGTGGAAACGACGATCATTCCTCGGGCCTACAATCGCGACATGCACGCGCGCCGATGGTTACGAGCTCGCTTTTTTTCCTTTTTTTTTTCCCCTTTTCTTTTTTTTTCCTTTTTTCTTAACCCGCGGTAATTCCTGGGGGAACCAACGAGCTTATTAAGCGCTCGAGTGTGCACATTCTCGTGTAGTACCTCTTTCTTTTAACTCGACGAGCCTCGTGTCCCTTAAATTAATGGTTCTCGTGAATCAGACGCGCGATACTTGAGCGCAAGCGTTGAACAAGCGAGCTTGCAGATGCACGGCAACAATTTAGGACAAGATCAACGACGTTATATATTGTGTGTGTGTGTGAATACGATTTTTT
>NW_021847497.1:0-997 GCF_003651465.1 Formica exsecta
TATATATAAACAGTAAAGAGAGAAGAAGAAGATACTAAATTAACATTAAAATATAAACATTAAATTCACGAACGCGATATATGTATGTTTTTCAAAATTGAAATATATGCAATTATCCGAATTATAACGCGCTCTTTTCTGTCGTGAAAAAATTTGCTTCAGACTCATATAAAACCTAATTTACGCAATTTTCTTCTGATTAAACGTAAAATCGTAATGTAAAATCTTTAATTTAAAAGCACAATTAATATTGTATTAAAAGTACAAAATGGACATAACACATAATCATTTTATCTCAATAATTGATGTTTTATACTTTATACAATATAATAAAATAGTTTACAAAAGATTTATAATTGAAGAAATATAATTAATTTCTTCTCGATAACTGTCTTTAAAGGGAAAAAAGAGAAAGTGTGTTTTTTGAATAAAAAAAGCCATTGATTTTTGTACCAAAAAAACCATTATTTTATCATCTTGAAATAACTAAATATATTTTTTCTTTGTATATTACATTTAACATTGTAATCTAAAAATAACTTCAATCTCACTTATCGAAATTCTATGTCTAGTTGGCATTCCATATATTTTTAAGATTTCGCTATAATTGATAAAGTTCTGGTTCTTTTTTCCAGGTGATTAAAAAAACTGATTCTTGATCGTCATTAAACCGGTTTCACTTACATTACCCCAATGACTTCGCGAGACCTAGTTTCGAGAAGCTCACGCCAAGCTCGCGTCGTTTGCTTCCGCCGGCTGATCAGATATATACAAAAGCGAGGAAAACCAGCGCAGGTTGCATGATGACGGACGGTGCGTATGCTTATTACGCATATATACGCCTGTGCAACACGATCGTGCGCATGCAGACCGCGGCCGGCGATGAAAGATCATCGTCGTCTGGAAATTACGAAGGTAACCCCGACGTGTGCGCCTTAAACTGGGCCAAGTGTCCCAGGCAGCACAAGGATGTCCTTAGGACGTCCAAAGGGCATCC
>NW_021847498.1:0-999 GCF_003651465.1 Formica exsecta
CTATTTATACGAAGTCTTAATGGTTGTTTTGCCTTCTTATCGTCGGTATCCGTGTCTCGAAATACAATCCCGTGTCGACGAGTCGCGAGACGCGGGACTCGAGTGTCTAAATCCTCGGTTGTGTCAACATGTTCGGGTACAATTCGCGCCGCTAAAATAATTCCCGGCTGACAAAATTCCGCTCCTCACCGCGCCGGATTCTGTATAACGTATCAACATATTACTCTCGCGGATTACAGAGATACACCATCGGCTTCGCACGCGTGTTACGCGTTTGTATCGTTTATATTCGCATAGGGGGGGATTGAATATAAACCGCGTTCTATATCTTTCCAGAAATCCGGTTAATCCGGAAATCATCCGGAATTATTTTGAAATTACTCGGTTATCACTATTCTAGCTCTGTTAGAGATAAACACATACGGCTTACAGAGTGACGTTGATATTTATAGAGAGATATTAAAATAGAATACAATAGGATACGATAGAATACCTTGATTGATTGTTTATGAATATGTGAATGAATATCCCATCGGAATTAATGGATTCCTATAATAATAATGCTTGCAGCGTATAATTAATTATTAATTAAGTTATTTTCGATATATATATATAAAATATAGCAAGAGAGAGAAAAAGAGAGATGAGAATCTCATAAAAGTCGCAAGTCAAATGACTGAGTGACTGAGCGAATCACGTGGTAATTCAGTGGACGATGTGTCAATTTTTATGTATAGGGTCAAACGAAGCGCACAAAGTTAGCGCAGACGTAAGTAAGCGCTCTATACTACTCTCCGGCAACCGTGACACTCGCTGCCTTTCCGCAAACTAACTATCACCACTTGTGATAACTTTGCGCGAACTAGGATAGTACGGGACGAGAAGGAGGTGCGGGTAATCCGATAAGATGTTCCGGACGGACGTGCTCCAGCCCGTGTTGTGTCGAGTCTCCTATCTATATCTCTCTCTCTCTCTCTCTCTCTCTCTCTCTCTCTCTCT
>NW_021847499.1:0-999 GCF_003651465.1 Formica exsecta
CAAAAAGTGCGAATGCAAATATTTCAGTATGCAAGATTACATTTCTTTAATTGATTGTAATAAATGAATGATTGTATAAATTAATAAATAGCTTAAAAATTATTATTTCAATTTTTCGCGCGACCGAAATATCTTAACAAGGTTATCAGAAATATAAATTAATTTCATTGGTATTTTTTGTTTTAAGAAATTGCTGCAAATTAAGCAAGCCGAGCATCGAGAGATAAAAAAAATTCTTGCGTAATATTCTTTCATTTGTCATACGCGCGATAAACATAATCGTTCCCCACATCGTATATTCACGGAATTTTCGTACCAGCGTTTTTGGCCAAGTGCCAAAAATAACGTCAATCAAGGAAGATAACTGTGAGTGCCAACTGAAAAATATATAATTTTTCATCGGTGAAATCTCTTTATATCACTTTGAGAATATCGATGAGCAAGATGTTTATTGTGTCGCGTTTTAGATTGGTATACGTCACTGCGATATATTTAGCACCAGGCATTGAAATCACTGTCCGGTCAAAACCGTATGATATCACCGTATGGCGTAACATTGTCTTAATTTTTTGGCATTTTGTCCGTCGATCTAATTGCTCGATTTATAGCATATATCATTACTCAATGTTAGTATATATATTTTCACATCCGCAAACATAATTGGCAACCGCCTAATCGATTGACGTTCAGATCCGAAACATCTTGATATCGCACGCAAGATAAGACTACTAATGATGATGGTGGACGGTCCTGACTCGATGGAGGCACACGCGCATCCCGAAGAATTCGACGAGATGAATTCAGGAATGGTGATGCGAAGAAATGAGGAAACGTCGCAACGAACCATCCCTCCAACTACCACTATAAGCACCATAGCTGTGCAAAGCGGAGAAACGCGTATAGTAATTGCTCTGCTTCAAGTAAGGAAACGTCACGCTGTCACTTTAAGTCTATAATAATTTATACTTTCCATTTCTACGTGTGATCCTTTTCTTTCGT
>NW_021847500.1:0-1000 GCF_003651465.1 Formica exsecta
TTTTTTTTTTTAACTTGGAGCTAGATTAGCACACAACGATAACATTCAACATTAACAGAAATAAAAAAATATGCGCAATCTTGTAGACTGATCATTACGAATTATTTGTGAGATATCAATCGAATTAATTGCAGGTCGAAGCACTTAATTATATTTAATGCATACGTGGTATTATTTTTAACGCTGGTTTGTTCAGGAACAAACTTGAGAATTTCTATATCAACAGCTGATTGAACAATAATATGTACTTATATAAAAGAAATAATTATGTTAAATAATTAAAAATAAATAAATAAATAAATAAAAATACGAGAAGAAAATTAACAATATTTTCAAAATAAGAGAGTTAACAATTAGATAAATAAAGATAATATCTAAAGTTATTTGGTATCGTGTATAATGTATAAATATTATAATAATTTTCTTTTTCTCTCTCACATACACAAATATGTCTACCTGTTTACGCTCAGTGCGATAATATTTTATGTGTGTAAATAATGGTAATAAATAATATTTTGAAAAATATATCTCTCTAAAAGCTGTGCTTTCTCCCAAGAGAATCTTTCGTCATGATCAAGTTACGAATCACCAGGAGTATCTCTTCGTGTGAGTAAATATTCATGGATAGATAAGTCTCTCTGGAGGTGTCTCGCGATGAGCGATGAAATTTAATTATGATACATCGACAAGTTCATTAAGAGCCAAACTTTATGCGAGCATTTGATATGTCTACGACGAAAGAGTCATTTTTTTATGATATACTCAGTGGCTTTATTTTCAAGTCTTTATTTTCATTGTCTCTAAAAATAAAGAGAGCAGAACATGAGAGAAGTGATTGTAAAAATCTTTTATACATACACACATACATACAAATATATATACATATATGTATATATATATTTAAATATTTTTGTATAAAAAAATCATTACATGTGTGTTTCGTGTTAGTACTTTTCTCATATTAAAAAAACGGAGAATAATATTTACGAGAAAAAAAAAA
>NW_021847501.1:0-1000 GCF_003651465.1 Formica exsecta
ATATATTTTAAACACATAATTCACAACTTGGCTTATCGGCAATTTGCCGACTGCTTTTAATACAAAAGCAAAATTATCATAGAGAGAATTTTTTAAAATATTCTCCGAGATCCAATAAAATTCCACAAAAATTCCCTGATCTTTTTCAGGTACGAAAGAAATCCCTGAAAATTGCACGTTTTTCTTGAACGTAGACACCCTCTGTCTAGCGCGTCATAAAAAAATTATCGGAGGGGAAGCACAGTCGAAGGGATTAAGAATACCGGCTTTCCTAGCGCGCACGTTTCGTGCGAGTATTTATACGAGACTAATGATCTGACCGATCACGCGACGTGTCACGTGTCCCCCTGGAATGGCATTGTCGTGCTTTTTCATCGCTCGGATAGAACGCGAGTGCCTACGTGTGCAAACCTTTTTCAGCCTAACCGATGTCAACGAACCTCGGAGGCTCGGACGAGCCTCGCGAAGGTCCGTTCGCGTACTTCGCGTGCGGACGTGGATCTCTCGTGATCGGGTCGTTCGCTCGGCGACTTATCCGTATAACTTAAATGGCGATCTCTAAATACTGGAATACACCGGTGCATGGGAATCAATGAACATTACGTACTCGGTGTTTGTGCAAGTATCGTCGCACAAGGACATCTGGATTTATACGACCTATCCTTGAAGAGTTTCGGAGCAAGACACTTGTGTACGTATGTGTACCGTGCATCACGCGCGCGTTTATAATTTATAACATTTATTTTCGGATCATCACGTTGCGCTTAAAGCCGACTTTGATCGAGGAAAAAAAAAACCCTCTTCCTCTATCTATATAACACAGATATATAATTATAATCTATAAAAGGCGATACACAGTGCTCACACGCGCATGCGCAAATCGTTAAGTCTGGCTCATTCAATTCAGACAATTTAAATATAATACTACTTACGCAAGACACAAAGATATATATAATATATGTTGTTTAAATATAATTTAATATTTAAAATACATTTTTTT
>NW_021847502.1:0-1000 GCF_003651465.1 Formica exsecta
TTTATTGCACATTCTTGTAGCTTATCTCGAGAGCTTTCCAAAACATTATAATTAAGTATTTTTTCATTAAGTGCTTTTTGAGTTACGTTAATTACTCGATCCTGCGATTCAATTATTTATTTGCGCCTTTTCAATCCGAATCATATTTAGATCGTCGAAAAGTCCAATAATAAAGGACTGAATAAAATATATTTAACTTTAAATAATGTTAAAGAAATAATTATTGCTCATAAAAAGAGATAGCAACAAAACTATAATTTATTCTATTTTAGGGCTACGTTGCAAAACGTATTCTCCAAGGAAAATTTTACTCGATGGCCGTTCCGAAACTTTTTTGATCGTTTCTGATTGGTTTCAGGCCGGCCACGAGTAAAATTTTTCTCAGAGAGGAAATTTTACACAGTTTTGGAATTTAGTCTAAATTCCTGTTATTACGTTTCTTATTTGATTAAATGAATAAATTACGCAAAATAAGCACTTCGAAATTTATTATTGCGACATAATTACATATAATTTAATATACGTAAAAGATAATTAATTATTAATTATATTAATCGTATCAAATTATTTCCTGATACTTCTTGTGATTGCGTTTGGAAAAGGAATTTGATGGATCAGACTTTTCTACTCGAGCATTACCATGCGAATGATAGTAAAATCAAGGCACATAAACAATAGCACTCTAATGTTTATATCGTCAAGGCCGAATACCACGTTATTGATAATGCGTTGCCGAAATATTTCACATACTATAACGTATATACAGGGTGATTCAAAAGATTACTGACAAACTTCAGGAACATACAGAATAGTCAGAATATAGCAATATGAACGAATAGGAACCTATATTCTCCGAAGTAATCCGGAGTTGATACAAGCCAAGTGGTGGTTGCTATTTCGGACAT
Organism: Formica exsecta; assembly: GCF_003651465.1. Taxonomy (NCBI): domain Eukaryota; kingdom Metazoa; phylum Arthropoda; class Insecta; order Hymenoptera; family Formicidae; genus Formica; species Formica exsecta. The sequence continues at coordinate 906 of NW_021847502.1, forward strand.
CTTTTGTAATACTGTACGATAGTATTGTGTTCTTATAACCTTTGCTTAGGTATTAAATTTTGTACAAATTAAGATTATTTTTCTCATTGGTATGT
>NW_021847503.1:0-1000 GCF_003651465.1 Formica exsecta
TTTTTTTTAAATCTTTTATAGATTAATGAAAATCGTAAAATCATACTATTTAGAACTAGAAAAATATGCTTTTTCTTTTTCTCTTCACTATTTTATATTTTTACATTAATGCATCTTATTTAAATTCTTTTCCGATCAATCTCGAATCCCATAAAATTTTATAGAGAATAATTAAACAAGATGTAGACACGCCTTTCTGCGCCGAAAACAAGCGCGCGAGCACTTCATACTTTCTCGAGGAGATAAAAGAGATTTATTTAGAACAGAATCCGAGAACGCGCCGAGAGAATGCGAGGGCGTGCTTGCTCAACAAGAGATCGGCGATAGATGCGCTTGATGAATGGAAATTGCTTTGCATATTTTTCCCTTCTCCTCGTTCTCGCGCGAGTGCACGAGTCGCGCGCTACTAATTTTGCGATGTCGAGAAGGACGGAGAATTTGAATTTTGTCGATCTCCTTCGCTCTTGCCAAGAAATTCCAACCGCAATATATCAAAGCTTCCTTACCTTTCCCCGCTAACTTTCACGGTTACAAGTTAATCCGATAACCTGATAAAATATAATTTTGCGCCATACGCAATGCAGAGAGCAAGAAGTTAAAAATAACGAAGCATTATATGTACAGAATGTTAAGTAAAACTCGCGGAACTTTCTTTAGAACTTTCGCGTGTTAAAAGTCAAACTAATTGTAATAAAAAAATTTGAAAAATTTATATTTATTAACACGATTCCATGTACATATAAATATTTTAGAGATTTTAAATATTGTAAAATCTAAGTTTTCCTCTGTTATATAAAGTTTATGTATTGCTTTCGTTTTTGGTATACCTTGGAAAATAGTTCGTATTTCTGTCTCTCTTTTTTGTAAGGACAAAAATTCGCAATTCTTGAAAAGCTCTCAGTTCTTATTTCTTCCTTCGCTTGTTCATTCGATGGTGAAATTAAACGGAATAGCGTAGCGTCGACGCGGCAAGGACGAGGCGTTGATATCGATGCGAATT
>NW_021847504.1:0-1001 GCF_003651465.1 Formica exsecta
AGAGAGAGAGAGAGAGAGAGAGAGAGAAAGAGAAATTAAATATCCGGCTAATGAGAATCTGGTAAATAGCCTTACCAGTTACTGTTTCACATTTCGCTGCCAATGGCCAATCGCAAAGATGTCGTTTCGCGTCCCAGTGCAATCCCGGCGCGCACTGCTCGCGCTTCAACTCGCCGCGAACGCATCTGTAATAATTGCTGCAGCTTGCAGGATCGCTATAGTATTCGCCGTCAATACAATTCGTTCCTGGTGTGGTGATAATTGATTCCTGCGTGGTAGTTGTGGTGGTTGTTGTAGGCCGTGTAGTAGGTGCTCTGTTAAAATAATTTTTTAATAGCAAAATGTGACAGCTTAAGCACAATTAAAATTATGATATATTATAAATATCGAAATTTTTCCAGTGTGCAAAAACAGTAAGTATTTCGATCTATTTCCGGCTTTTTTTAATGACTCCGAAAAAGAAGACGAAAGTGTGTAAAATTGAGAGAATTGTCTAAGAAACGCAGAGATTTTCTCCAAGATCTCTTTACCTTGATGTAGTCCATGACCAGCTCGTGGTGCTACTAGATGTACTTTGTTCTTGCGTCCAACTAGGCTTCGTCGTTTCCTCCGGGATTTTGCTAGATGGTTTCTGGGTGTTCGAGGTCCACGTAGGCCACGTAGTTCTGGTCGTCTGCTGAGTCGTAGTGCTTGGTCTCTCTGTCCACGTAGGCCACGTTGTAGTTTGAGTACTGGATGTCGTCATCGGCGTAGTATGATGTGAATGATTATCGTCCGCAGCATCGCTGTGGGTGGTCAGTGTCGGTGCTTGTGGTGTCACCGGTTGCGGTGGACGTTGGCAGTCTTCCGAGATGGGCGTCGACAAGCGATCTGTATTATTAATCAAAGCAGTAGTAGTAATGTCAAAATTATTTTATATTAAATTATATTATTTAATATTAAACATGAAATTAAATAAATAACCATATGTATAACAATGAATAGTAATGTAGAAATATGCA
>NW_021847505.1:0-1001 GCF_003651465.1 Formica exsecta
AAATGTAGAATTATATAATAATGACACAATAAAAGGTATCCTGAAAATTGGCCGTACTATTTTTTACGATTGTTAAAGAAATTGTAAAGAGGAAGAAGGATAAAAAGAGAAGGATGGGGCACTGTTTCAATATATATATAGTTATATTTTTATCTATATAACACACTATATACACATTACATATATTTATCTCTGTATAAAATACTGTATTTGATTTTTTCTGATTGGCAATATCTTGTTCCTTCACGTGCGAATACTAAGTGAACCGATCCTTACAGTGTCTCTCATCCGTGCCATCTCCGCAATCGTCAACCCCGTTACATTTCATTCCCTTTGTAATACATCTGCCGTTTCTGTATAACATAATTGTTACGTGTGCAAAACACAATATTATCCATATAATTATAAATTAAAATCTCACAAATTCTTTTCTATTCTTCCTTATGAAGAAATATCGTTACTTTTCGAGATATATCGAAAGAAAATCAAGACGCGATGCTGAATTAAAAAGTTATTTTTTTCCATGACAAAATCGAAATGTATTGTAAACAAAAGAATTTTCAATTAAAATGTTCAATATTTATCATATTATCACTATAGTTTATTTCAGTATGTGCTCAGAATAGAAAAGAATACAAGAGGCATTTAAAAGGTATGATTCAAAAGATAGAGGATTCAGAAAGCATATCATGTATATCTTTCTTTTCTTAATTATTTCTTATACAGAGAGATGTATGTTAATGACTTACTGGCATGTAAATTCGTGTTTATTGCATCGTCCTTGGCACCCGTGAGGCTCGTCCGATCCATCGCTACAGTCCGATAGTCCGTCGCAAAAACGAGCTTTTAATATGCATTCCCCATTACTGCAAGTAAATTCGTTGTCCAAGGGGCAAGCTAAAATGAAAATCACTGATAGACTTTAAGCAGGTATTTAAAATGATGCGCTTCTCCGAATATTCGATATAACTCGAGACGACAAGTTTCTAATCATGTGTGTG
>NW_021847506.1:0-1002 GCF_003651465.1 Formica exsecta
ATACATATATACGCATGACGATGAACAAGAAGGTGAACGCGAGTGCAGGTGCAACGACGAGGCATAGACGTCGACGACTCTGATGTTGCCGGACTATCATTACGCTTCTGCCAGTCGTAAGGGCGTATCTATGTGGTATTCGTGCCATATAGAGGCGGTGATCCAGGCTGCCCTGGCTGTGGGAGCGGATTCACCTGTGCTGACCCCGTATACGCGCGCGGGCGAATAATGACGGCTCATCTCTGCTAGCAGCATTTGCTGAAACGAGGTAGTTTCGCTGACGTCCGTCGATAGTCGATATAGCAGTGTGTATAAGTATCGCGGGGGCCAGCCTTTTCCCGCGAAAAGGGAAAAATTAAATTTTTGAATAATACATTTATAGGCGAGCTCATGCGTGACGCGCATCCGGCAGCCCGTCGTTGTTACCTTGTGATAAAGGAACAATCGTATTACAAAGATCTCGATCGTATTATCGCGACGATTCTGTCAAGTATATGTATGCATCGAGCTAATTCTAACCCTCGGATAATTGTAAGTAAATGCTAAGATGATATGTCTCGTTAATTATCAGACAATTTATGTTTTATTCTGTTAAATAGCATGCTCGTCAACTTTTGCACTAGCTATACGCTATACAACACAATGCTGTTTTATATATTCTGCGAAAAAAAATAGAAGATATATGAATCCTGATAAATTAATTAATTGTCTCGAATATAAATTGAGCGATAATAATAAAAAAGGGAAATGGAAATTTCTCTCATCTTGCTTAAGTCGCGTAATTCTTTTTGCCAACGAATGTAGGTATCAATTGTGAATTAACGGATAAGAGTGGAAGTAGTGCGAGAAGAGTATATTCTCTCGAGATGTACATATATATTTGTGGTTTGTCCATAAATCTAAAATCAGAATTCGGCACGCCATCCGAAGCGAGCCAATTCAACCGCTTTCTCTCCTTTAATAACATCTCAATCCGAAATATTCACGGATATAGGCGGGACA
>NW_021847507.1:0-1002 GCF_003651465.1 Formica exsecta
TACCTGTTGAATATATTATATCTAAATATTTAGAATAAATTTAAATATATCTTAAAAGATAAAAAAATTAATTATTATCATAAAAAATCTTGTTGAATTTTATCAACGGCGAGAAATGTTAAAAATAATGCCGATAATATAAGTATCGTTCTTATCAACGTTCTATAACAGTGGTCTTATGCAGAGAAGAAATCTTTTTGTAATACAATCTTTGAAGAATATATACTACGACATCTATTGTACAACATACGAACGTATTTGTATACAATTAATCGTATTTTCATACTATTCATTGTTTAATTATAACGAAAAATATTTATTAATTCGAGATTAATAAAAATCACACAATCGAATAATACACAATTGCAATATTTATTAATCATCTCGAAATTGCAGAAATAATAAAAAAATGTTCTTTCAAATATCAAATTCTGGATAAATGCACCATGTTGAATATATAAAAATCGTATAAAATAACTTAAACACTTTTTTTCCGGAAACAATTAATAATTTTACGGCAACAAATATTAATACATTTGTTATTAATTATATTGTATAGATATTTGTTTTGTTAGTATTACTGATGTATTTATATACCATTAAATTTATCTGTTATTATTATCTATCCCATGGGTGAAGGAGTTCTAGGAGTTGTAGATGAGTCGCTTCCAGATAATTCAATTGTAATAGTCCTCTTATTACTATTTGGGATGCCCGCATTTGATCCATTTACAGGTGATTTAGTTGTATTTGATCCACTCACAACTGGCCCGCTCATAAATGATGTGCTTGTAGATGATTTAGTTATACTGACTGCTGACCGCCTACGGTTAAGGCGTTGGCGGTACTGTAGTAGTTATAGGCGATTTAACTATTGTTTCGAAAAAGTTTTGCATCCGATTTAATTGGTGCTGCCGGAACGGGTGCAGGCAATTCAGCTCATACTGCTGCAACGACTGTAGTCGGTTGAGCTGGTGCTCCCGGAACGATTGCAGGCTAACC
>NW_021847508.1:0-1003 GCF_003651465.1 Formica exsecta
AGATAGAAGCGAGCTAACGAGGATAGATCGAGAGACTCCTCGATGAGACGCGGACGGAGTCTCAAAAAAATTTTATTTGCCAGCTTTGATGTATATATATAAAATTTGTTCAATCTGGAATAAAGATATTTTATGCGATAGCATATAAATTAAATCCACGTGCTTTAGGAGAGGAGAGCGAAATGTAAACAATGGAGATAAATAAGAAAAAATTAGTTTAAAAAAATACTTTGTGCATTCTATTAATTTCATATTCCGCCAAATGTTACGGGCGAAGTGTTCAGAGATTATTACAAAAATTCCTCCCGAAGAATAATAATAATAATCCTTCGCAATCTGTTTTTCTCTGTCTCTTTATTGTTCTTTTTCCCTTTTGTTCTTGTAATAAATCTTTCGAATCCCAATCTTCTGCATCCGATTAAATACTTATAAATGCAAATAAACATAAACAAGCTTTCTTAAAAACACAATGAGTATAAAAATACAATGCCTGGATTAAGATACATAATAAATAACCGCATTGAAGCTTCCTTTAAGCTTATATTTCTTTATTAATCTTTTTTGTCCACTTTACGTTTTAGACCGTGGATCTTTTTGATGCGGAATTTTTTTACAGTTGAAAGATTTAAATTAACGGGGAATTATCATGCTTTTTACGAATACGCGAAGTCTTGAGAAGAATAATCTCGTACGAGTGAACATCAATATCCGCAAAGTCGAGAGAGGAAATATGCCGATGGGATTCCAATTTTTTGCGAACGTCGTTCGTCAAATTGGAATAATTTCGTCAAATTGAAATAGCCAGTTCTCAATCACGAAACGACAGAGAGCAAAGGGATACTCTCGTTTCGTTTGTGACACGTCATGTTATATCCTTTGTTAGAAAGGCATTAGAATCTTTTTCAATGATTCAAACTAGTTCATTGTATGTTTGATGAATTTCCACTTCTATAACTGTTATATTTTATATTAATTAATGAAATAATGATTAAAAAAAAGGGGG
>NW_021847509.1:0-1004 GCF_003651465.1 Formica exsecta
AACTTCGAGAGGAGCGAATAATAGCGCGTACCGCTGACTAATGTGGATTCTTATTAAAAATTGAAAGCAGTAGGGAGTACAGGCGACGCGTGCATCTATCGTACACGCATCTTAAGATATTAAGGAAAACTTCTCGTACACACTTCCGATCGCACAAGGAACTTGAAGCGGCTTAAAACTGGCTGCCGCATTCATTTCAGAGAATTTTTCATTTATCTTGAAAAATGTGCAAATGCATTATTAGTTTTCTTCATAAAGATCAATATTGCATTATAGATAATATTTTGCGAATATATCTAATTAATCGAAAACTGGATGAAAATTATCTTTCGATATAACTTCGCGCAAAAAGGCAAAGGAAATTCGCGCGTTTAATACAGTATTTTCGAGACTTAATTTCACATATTTTAAAGGCAACTTTGAGAACATTTCGATGAACGAAATTTTTATCGTGCGTGAAAACGAAATTCAAGTTCCTTCAGCCGTCGATCGACTAGGCGTACTGCGTTTAATCTGTGTTGCCGAAAAGTAGCGAATTGGATAAAGAACAATAGTATAAATATCAATTGCAAACGAAATTTGAAAGAGGATCAAAAAAATATTAAAAACGCTGCTTGCTTGGCAATTGCTCATTTGGCACTCTGAGAAAACGTACAATCGAGACGAAATGATCGGAGAAGAAGGACTCAGACGCGATCGTCCTTGTCTCCGGCACTAAACGCGCGAGAAATTAATTAATAACGCGGGAGTTTAATTCGCACTCAGAAAACGCGCTGTGTCCATCTCACTAATGTTATTGGCTATCCAAGGAAGCTTTTCGCATCGATACATCCTATAGAGGCGCGTTCTCTTGTGTGCATACGTTTCTTTCTTTTTTTTTCTTTTTTTTTCCGCTTTTCACTCCCCTCCCCTCCTATTTCTTCATCTCGCTCACTTTCGATTTTGCGATGAATCATAAGAGAAACTGCACGACTACTTGAAATTGATGATTTTTTGGTATCATC
>NW_021847510.1:0-1005 GCF_003651465.1 Formica exsecta
AAACACTTCCCGTCTATCAATTGGCTCATATCATACAGCAAGTATATGCGAGCATTGGACGATTTCTATGATAAGAACTTCCCGGAATTCGTCCCGCTGAGAACGAAAGTGAAGGAAATCTTGCAAGAAGAAGAGGACCTGTCAGAAATCGTTCAGTTAGTAGGCAAGGCTTCACTCGCCGAAACAGATAAAATCACGCTCGAGGTAGCAAAATTGCTAAAGGACGATTTCTTGCAACAAAACAGGTACAGCATATCATTTCTTAATATTTTCTTAAATCTTAATTTTATGTAAATAGTTAAATACACATTGGTCGAAAAAATTTTCTAATTTTTTTTTTAATTTTTCTATAGCTATTCGCCGTACGATCGTTTTTGTCCATTCTATAAAACCGTGGGGATGTTACGAAATATGATTGCTTTCTACGATATGGCGAGACACGCGGTCGAATCAACGGCCCAATCGGATAATAAAATCACGTGGAATGTCATTAGGGACAGTATGGGCAATATTCTTTATCAATTGAGCTCTATGAAGTTCAAGGTGGGTAACTTTCAATACTTCTGTGTTAATATAAATCTGACTGATTTCTTATAACTCTATATAACTTTAACATTATTTTTCCTTCTTATAAAAATGTGCTTTAAATTTTTAGGATCCTGTTAAGGATGGCGAAGCAAAGATCAGGTCGGATTTTGATCAATTACATGAAGACATACAACAGGCATTCAGGAATTTAGAAGATTAAATTTCTAACTTGTAACTTGTTAAAAGCAATTTTAAGATATTAATCGTTCTGTATCTTGGCCCTAACATTTAAGGATGTCCCAGTCTAGCTCGTGAATTGGAAATAATTTACCGAAAATATGCTACATAGGCTACAAAAACAGCACGTTATCGATTATATAACATATTATTTACCATTATCCTTGAAAGCCAATGAATTGTAAATAGAGAAGTTGCATTGAAACTTCTGATACTACCTTGCAGTGAAATATCGTTCGA
>NW_021847511.1:0-1006 GCF_003651465.1 Formica exsecta
ATATATATAGGTATATATAGAAAGAGAATTTATTATGAAATGCTACTAATATATGCAATAATGTTGCCACAAAGATATTTTTTATAGCACAAGACATTTAATCGTATGATTTATGGATATACGATTGGTCTGCCGTATTTCAATTTACGCACAATGGTGCAACCGCAAATTCGTATTGCACACCAGACCAGCTTGAATCGAACGCGAATATTCCATCTGTACGTCTTCCACGTGACGAACTACCCACGGTAATTGAGGTTTATGGAAATGGGTAGTAGTACTGTTACTGTGCGTCGGATAATGATGATAACAATCTTTTCCAATTAATATTTTTAGGAGGATAAATAACGACTAATTAATTCTTTTTTACATCTGATTTTTACGATATAGGAACTATTTTAAAAGAGAAGCAAAAGATTATTATCATATTATATCGATCATTTTGTGATATATGACATTATCATTATATCGATCAATTCTCTTCATGGTTATTAAATACAATCATAAAGCATGCGAATAACGCAACATATACATCTACCATAAGTCACAGTGAGATTAATAGTCGGCAAAATGAAATATCTAATAACCTCGACATACTTTATGAATCCTTGCAGGGATTTGTATGCCACGTTTCGCGTAGCGAAATCGATTTCTAGACGATGCACGATTTAACGGGCGGCACACAATACACGTGATTTAGCATAGCACTATAAATATACTTGACTACCGAATGAAATGTAATAAATAGATAGGTTAGCCTACATTGAGGGGAAGCAAAATTTTGAGCTGGTGTTAGCACCCTTCGGAAAGTAATCGTGTCTGCCACGATACCTCCTTCATTAATTACGGTTACGAGGGGGCAATATGCCAGGAATCTCGGGTACTTTAGTACAGTATTCACCGAAGGGGAAGGGAGACTCACACATCTGCCAAAATCCCTATCAGAAGGATGATAAATCTTTGCAAAATCAGTATCTGTAACCATTCTTCGTAGCACTACAAATTA
>NW_021847512.1:0-1007 GCF_003651465.1 Formica exsecta
AAATTTTGTCGCAAAACTTGCGCGAGATATCCCGCGGGATAAGCCATCGCGGTTTGTTAACACGCTCCTGCGTGTCTTTCGGAGTGCAATGACAATGAGGCCTCGACGTCGAACATTGTATCTCTGCGAACGAGTCGTCCTGCTGTTAGTTGGAGCCTGACAAACATCTATATTTCGACTCTATCGTCAATCGCATCGCCGTTATTAGTTCATCTCAGTGTTTAATTAATTCGTCGTAAAAGTTATTACCGATTTTTATAACTGACGGTAAAAAAATGTCACGCTTAAAAATCTTAATTAATTTTTTCGACGGTTAGATTCACTCAACCTTACGAGCGCGTAGCGATCGTTAAAAGCTGATATTTTACTGGCGCCAGACATCAATTCTTCCGACCAATTTTCTGCTATTATTGACGTTGGCTGATTTGAATACCGGCATTACGCGTTTACGCGGTCGAAAATTTTGCCGCGCTGTAGTGAAGTTCTTTTATCAAATCTGACATGTCCGACGCAATAATTTAGCTCACAATATTTCACGATTTTTTTATTCGTATAATTTTTATTTTATTATTTCTGTTTTTAGTGTGACTTTATTAATCATATCTTACTATGTGGATTAATGAGCGCGAAATAGCGCCGGTGTATCTAACACACATCGGTTAAAAATGAACGAAATAATGGGTTTAATATCCGCTGTTTTAAATTCTATGTGACTTGTAACGCTGCCCGTTTCAGTTCCGCGAAATTCGTCGTAAGGGAAGTACCGCCTTTGCAAATTTTCCTCAAAATGTAATCCTTCCCGTGCATGCGGATGTTATAACTCGCGGTGCTGTACGGCCGGCGTCTGAATCGCGGAGAGAAATGCCGGTGGAACAATAGCATCCTGTTTTAGTAATTCAACCTGTGCCACGCTTTTCTGTCATTCTTCCTAGTACGCGGCATAGCACTGCATTATATCAAAAATTCTCGCGGAGAGATATCGTCGACGTTCTGTCAAACTATATCAA
>NW_021847513.1:0-1007 GCF_003651465.1 Formica exsecta
AAATTAAGATTCGCGCCTGCAAAGTTTAATTCCCGAAAATCCGTGCCTCGTAATTCGAACGGCGGAGCAGAACGCGGGGGGAAAAGAGAGCGCTATAAAACAGATGAAGGAGAAGAAGAAACAGAGGGAAGAAGAAATCCGGGAGGGGAGGGGAAGCATTTTCGAGCGAAGTGGAGCGACTATACGAGGTATACAAGGGAAGTGAAGAAGAGAGACGAGGGCAAAGGGAGGGAAGGGGCAACCCGGTAGCGCTCGATGCGCGACGGCTTCGTGCGAGAACCGATTGATGATGCAGCCGGCAGCTGAACGCTGAACTGCATCGCGTGTTAGTCGGGACGAGCACGCGCCATATGCCGCATTGTTGCGGGGCCCTCGGTCCTCCCTCCCGCCCCTTTCCTCCCGTCCCTTATCCTTTCTCCCTTGGCATAGCCACCCGCCGCGCGCCCTTCGAAGCACGCGAAAATAAATGTACGCCTGGTCGCGCGGCGATTTAGCGGATCGAGCGCCACCAATCATCGCCGGACGGACGCCGCCGCCGCCGCGTTAGGAAGCAAGAAGAGAACGAGAGGAGCCAGCGGGAGCACGCTCGGTCACAACGGGAGGGAACGAGAGCGAGGATCTTATTGCGAGAATGTGCCACATTGTTATCGGCCCTCTTCGTCATTCCTCGCTCCCTCGGGCTCGCCGCCTTTAGATCGTTGCCGCCGCCGCCGCCGCCGCTGCCGCCTTGTTCTCCAAGTTTCTCGTTTCTCTCGTTCTTGCTCTTCAACCTGTTCGACATTTCGCGCGACTGCGTCTTAAGATACGGCGATGTAAAATAAGTGTAATATAAAGATGCTATTTTTATCATAATATAGAATTAAATCAATTATATAGCTAGTTTCTCTCTTAATAGAAAGCATCTTTCGATTACCAAGTATTAATTATTCCAAGCTGTCAATTTTATCGAAGACTGACAAACATATCGTGATTGTTTGACAATTTATAATTATGATTTAATTATAATA
>NW_021847514.1:0-1008 GCF_003651465.1 Formica exsecta
ATATACATATAATTATCAATTATAAAAATATTTCTGAATATTTGATGTTGCAACTGATTTTTAAATATACGAAACAGTTTAATTTATCCGTGACCAAAATTATAATTGCAAATATTTTCATGTAATATAACAAAAAGATTGTGTATTTTAATTTTTATTTCATTCTTCAAGTTCTTCGCGATCCATATGATCTATCTCACGTGATTTAATATCGTAATCCTTCGATTTGCAAGTATCAAATATCTTAAGCCCCAGCTATTTCCTTCTTCAAATATTAAATCGTTGGATATATGAAATATCGGATTTTGAAAGTTTGATTTTTGTAAATACTTCCTAGTATTTATTTACTTTTTAGTATTTACTTATATTCCAGATTATTACATATTATATTAAATTTTTCAAATTTGAATTTTTAAATTTTAAAGTTGAATTTTATTGAAATGAAATTGAGAAGAATTAAAATCTCTTGGTGGAAGAAAATTGAGAAAATGTAAAATACTTACAGTTATGTTTTAACTTTGCATAAGTAACTTTATGCAGGTTACTTAATTAAGGTAACTAAGGTAAGTACTTTAACAGAAAATTAAGTAGTTATGATCTAGTTACCATAATATTTTGTATCAAAACTTCGAAAATTGCGAAAAGACGACGAGCGATTCTTCTTGATCGAGAAAATATCGTTTCACTTTTCGGCGAGTAATATCGGGCTGTATATCAAACGCGGTATTAACATGACTCTGCCTTCAATTTCCCGGAATTATCCGGGGATCATAGACGTAAGACCAACGTTCCACGTGCAACAATGTAATACCTTTAACAACCCGAAACCGAATAACCGTCGGAAATGCTCCAACATCCGACATAGCTCCATTGAGAGAGTCTTCAATGATTCGGAAGCTTACGACCGAAAATCGTGAATGAGCGTTGACCTTAATCGTTCCTCTACGTGTATATTAGCAAACCGGGTGATTATACGAATCGGCGTTCTGTACAATACTAAGGGTGAAC
>NW_021847515.1:0-1009 GCF_003651465.1 Formica exsecta
TTTTTTTTTTTTTCCTCCTATGTGAGATTCGTTTCTTCCAACCGGATTGTATTTTCTTTTTCTTCTTTCTTTGTAATCATGAACGAGATGATTCGAAAGCGTAGGGTAGCTAGTAATCTTTAAATTTAAACATGCAAATTTTTTCGATCTCGGATTTTTTATGCGGATATAGAATGCGAGGCAGTGTCGTCTTGATAAATGTTATGCAAATTTACGAGAACGACCAGAACATATGATAAAATATAGAAAGGGAGATTTTGGGAGAGATATTAGCTCTACATGTATTATATCGGATTATCTTAAACACATTACGATCGATCGATAAAGAATGGATAAAACATTAGTTTACATTGATCATGACAACGAGAAATACAAAATTATGTAGGTGTAATTTAATCGTGATAGATGATACACGAGTGTGATACTATAGTATACGATATTTTTTAATCTGGTGATAATATTAAATAAAAAAGTAAGTTACTTTTTTCAATGTTATACTCTCTTTTCCCCTTTGTCGGAATGAACGCTTCCCGAGATGCTGCATGAGTAAGGATATAATAATTCGTTTTTTTCTTTCTTCTTTCCTTTCCTTTATTCGACAAAAATCGCTATCATTTTACTGCTGACGAACTGTAATAAGTTTAGAGAGACTAAGCAAGTCTTTCTCCCCACGAATGTTTAAAAAATATTCTTATTTATTTAATTTACTTTTTTTCAGAAAATTATTAATTAATTGTAATGATAGAAACTCGGGAAAAATACGATATTAACAATTGTTTTTATAATGACATATGACGGTACAGTGTAAAAGTGACTGTTTATGCAGATTGTTCACATTGAGAAGAATTTGAAAATTGACATGCGTATCGCTTGTATTACATTATTCTGCATTTTGAGAAGATCGCGCGTGTATCTTGATTCACGTTTGAACTTGATATTCGAGACATATGTAGCATATAAACGTGGCGTAATCCTCTCGTTTTTCTCGTTTTTCTATACACACACACAC
>NW_021847516.1:0-1009 GCF_003651465.1 Formica exsecta
CTTTGGTCTGCTTTTTTGACTTCTTTTTTCTGTTAGCCTTAAAATACTCTGTGTGCGAAGTAGTTTGACCTACATTCTGTTCTGCTTCTTGAGGTATTGGATTTCCTATACTACTTGTCATCCAAGTAGCTGACACTGGGGTCCATTTTTCTTTTTTTTTCTGGATTCCAGCGTCAAGCGCTGGAATGACACCAAATGGTATATTGTTGCTCTGTATAGAAGGTTTTGGTGTTCTTAAAAGGGATAACCTTATTACATCATTAAAAAAATTAGATAAGGGAAGGAAGATTCTATATTTTGGTATATTAGCTTTTATTGCAGCAGTAACCACTGGAGCTTTACAATTTACTTTGCTTGCTACGTTAAAGCCAAACGAGCCTGTAAATGGTACAATTTGTCTATTTTGTGCGTTTTTTTGCTTAGTTTCACTCTGTTCTTGTCTGTCTTTATTTTCTGCTTCTTTTACTTGTAGTGTAACTTGACTCTGTTCCTCATTTTCAGTTTTTTCTGCATGTTTTAGCTTTTCATTTAAAAATGACCCTATTTGGTGCAAATTATCTAAGTTAATGTCTTTAACATTTGTTTGTAGTATGATTGTTATTCCTTGCAGAAGGATTTGAGGCGGAGCATTATTTACGAATTCTTCTACAGTTTTATCACTATTAGTTTTACAGTAGTTATTATATAATTTACTGCTTTCTTTTGGTACTTTTATGTTGACTGTAAGATTTTTTTCCCGAGAAAGGCAGATTTTAAAAAAATCAATTAAAGATTTTATTTGAAATGGTCTTGTATTAAAGGTGTCTTTACCTGTTGCTGTTAGCTCAAATGAAAATTCTTGTATATTACTTTCAATACTTCTCGAGCGAATGGTACTGATCTTAATTATTTTGCTAGAAAATGCTTTACTTATGTTTTTGGATCTTTCCTTAAAGAACTTAGGTAAATCCTCTGTTTTGTACTTATTATCAGTTTCAGTGTCACTGTTGTGCATGGTTGATACAGCAAA
>NW_021847517.1:0-1010 GCF_003651465.1 Formica exsecta
TAGGTTTTTTATAACCGTGATAGGCACCGATCAAAAAAGGTTCTGTTATGAATTCTATATTATAGATTTGGCCAAGTATATGCCATAATTGACTCTGTGAACTTTTAGAAAGAGGAAGGCCATCAATATTTATATTTATTTCGATAACATTATTTATATTTTTATAATTTTCCAATTTTTCACGTAATGCCTTTTCTAAACCGTAATAAAAATAATGTCCAGCCCCACATTCGCGGAAAACTGCATTTTTAGGTGTGCCTAAAATAGTTCTGGCATCACTGGGCAATTCATTATGGCCTTCTTCCCGTAAAATATTTAATAATGCCGTTAAGGATGTTTGCGTCACATTGTATTCAGTAGCCCAAATATGCAATCGTTGCTGTAAAGTGTTGTTTTGCTTTTTTGTATTACTATATGTTGTATAAAATTCTACCGATTCAATATTATTCAGATTCAATATTTCTGCAGATTCAATATTATTTTTTGTTTTATCTGCATCTGGCATATCTGTGTTCACTTTATGTAATTCTATTGTACTTAAATTTTGCTTTTTTGGAAGACATTTGGTATTATAAAAATTGTACTTATCATTATTTTGTCGTGCAAGCAATAAACGTCGATTTTGTTGGCTCCGAGATAAATCTCTAAATTTTTTTGTCATCGGCATTTTATAAGTTTTTTTGTACACACGCAAAAGTATTCTACAAAAATCAAATAAAATATTTGATAATATTTATAATATATAATATTAATGTTAGATAATTTCAGCTATTTCAAATTCGAAAACAAAATATACTAATAAAAACATCAAAAGTAAAATATAAAATTTACCTACATTTTTAAACAAGTTTTTCATTACATAAAACAACCATTATTATAAAAATCACAAATAAAAAAGTATTTAAATAAACAATAGAAAAAGATAAATACATCAATTTGCAACAAAAACAGATTCTATTAATAAAATATACATATACAGGGTGTCCCAAAGCACCCTTGACAACGCTCGT
>NW_021847518.1:0-1010 GCF_003651465.1 Formica exsecta
TCCATTTCTCGTCACACGCCGAGCAGGTACTATCATTGCAGGTAGACAAGGATAAACGATCGTACGGATACACGATGCGGGAGTAAAGATAGAAATCGCTGCTAGAATCGAGTCGCGCGACCGATTTTCGCCATTGTCGTCGAGATCGCCGCTTCCTTCGCGATCTGCCAGGATCTAGGTTAAACTCCATAGTTCTCGTATCGTGATTCTCCCAGCAAAACTAGAGATCTCGAGTTCGAGACGATCGAACTCATCCTCTTCTTCGTCGTCGGCGGATGGCAATCACAGTGAAACCACCGAGATATGTCACGCGTATCCCGTGCCTCGAGTCTGGGAAAATTGTTTCTAATAGATTTCAAATTGCGCCCGCTTATATCTCTCCATGCCGGCATGGTGATCCGATCGATCGTCGATCGAGGGGACCGATTGATTTCAGGAGTAGACGACCTCCGAGCGATTGAAACGCGATTGACGACTCGCCACGGGCGTTCGTGGTCAATTTAGCAATGCGATTGCACGTTAACGGTTCGTAAATGGTGCATCAAATAGTTGTAATGATCATCATTGAAATGATGTATAGAAAGCTTCATTCAATCCTTAATTAATCAGCATAATGATAATTTTACTTATGAAAGTTTCTAGCTGTCACATATTGTAATGCTTTGTTTAGAGAACTATATACTTATAACATGTAGTCATTTATCTATACTGAACAACTGGCCGAGTAGCAATGCAGATAATTGGAGAATAGCGGAAAATGATTGCCTGCCAGGATAGCAATAAACAATCGGTTGAAGCAAATCCAATTATTCATTTCGATATGCGCATCGCGCTGTAAATACTCATATTAGTTGATAAACGAAGAAAATTGTCTCTAACAGCTGGAAAATTGCAGCGTTCTCATACGACGTGTATCGATAACTCGAGTCCAATTGATGTCGAAGAATCGTTGTTGGTCATTTTTTAACGATCGAACATGATCCTTAATAATCGGTTAATAAATGCGATCG
>NW_021847519.1:0-1010 GCF_003651465.1 Formica exsecta
ACGACACGACACGACACGACACGACAAAGTCTCGACGACGAGTGCCGCTCCGATCGCCAGAGGATGAATGAGAGCGCGCGACTGTCTGTCTCTCGTCTCGTCACGATTCGATTCGAGTCGAGTCGAGTCGCGAAGCCGAACGATCGGATCGCGCGGGATCTACTACCACGGTAGATGAACGCGCTAACTTCTCTCTCCCGACACTACTGTATCTACTATCGTAAAATACACAGAAATCGCGGTGTACGTGCTCCTCGCAGACGACTCGTCAAACGACTGGCTGCGCGCACGGCGCTAGCTCACGGCGACGATGTCGCTCCCGAGAGGCCCTCTGGCACCATCTTCTTCTTCTTCTCCTCCTCTTCCTCCTCTTCTATCTCTCGCCTCGGCACACTGCGACACACACGGGGCGCGCGAACCATCAGCGGGGATCAACGTTTATGCCCCCGTACATTTGTACGCGATCCAAGGACGCGAACGCGTACGCGCGTATCGGCACTGGGGCAACCAACGCGCGCTCGCCACAGAAATTCGCACGGGAAACGCGATCCACCGTACCGCACGAGTCTCGGCTAACGTTGGCTAACGTAAAATGGCGGCCGCTGTTGACGACTTTTTCTACGCTTGTCAGAATATGCCCGACAACGGCCGTGAATCTAGATCGACTCGTTCATTGGCCGAGCGCGGTCACGTGACAGTTGGTGAGACGCGCGCGATTGGACGAGCGGAGGCGGCAGGTACGCCGCCGCTGCTGTCACGGAAGCTCGCACGAGAGCCTCCAAAGTGGACCGCTCATTTCCGTGGCGCCGTTCATCATGGCGCCGATTCGATACGACCATTTCACGCGAGAAGCAGCGGCTCGGATCCACGAAAAAGTCTCCCTCGACAGTGAATAAATGTGATCTGATGTGATTGACGGATCTGGTGTCTCGTACGATTGTACGATTAACGATCTTCAAGATCGTGCCTGCTGTGTCGCGTAGACGAGATATACGTATCTCGGAAAAAGA
>NW_021847520.1:0-1011 GCF_003651465.1 Formica exsecta
GTGTGTGTGTGTGTGTGTGTGTGTGTGTGTGCGTAGTTGCGCAAAATTTATTTTATGTAAATCAGTTATGAGATGAAAAAGGAATTATCAGTGTAAAAAAGCGATTATATTTTGCGACTCTTTTATGCTATTATAATTTTAGTAAACAGTAGCGTATAAATGCGTAAAAAAATATCTCATTTGTTTCGATGGTGTCGGTGTATTTAAGGATTAAATTCGGCAACTCATGTCTCTCATGTTCGCCGCAATGTGACACGATGTATACGATTGTTAAAGGTACTCATAACGGGGCCAGCAGAAACACCGTACGCAAACGGCTGTTTTGAATTTGACGTATACTTCCCTCCCGACTATCCTAATAGCCCAATGTTAATAAACTTAGAGACAACCGGTCGTCACACCGTGCGTTTTAATCCGAATTTATACAATGACGGAAAGGTCTGTCTCAGCGTACTAAACACTTGGCACGGTCGGCCCGAGGAAAAGTGGAATGCTCATACAAGTAGTTTTCTTCAGGTAAGTTCTCTCTCTTTCTTTCAGGCAGAAAATCAGACTTGTTGCATTAAAATTTATCCGGTAATATACCCAAAATTCAATCTTGCACTGAAATAGATTTTTTTAAAGAATTTGAAAATTTTAAAACAAAAGACTCAAATTATAACATTATTATAATTCTGTTGAATATAGGTTTTGGTATCGATACAATCGCTAATCTTGGTATCCGAACCCTATTTCAACGAACCTGGATATGAACGATCACGGGGCACGTCGAGCGGTGCTCAATCTAGTCAAGAGTACAATGCGAATATTTGTCAGGCTACCGCCAAATGGGCAATGCTCGATCAAATTCGCAATCCTTGTCCATGTTTCAAGGAGGTATGTATATAATAAAAATGGCCTTTAAAAAAATGTCCGCTCCCCCCTATTTAATAAGTGTGTCTCCATTCTTATTATACATTTACTCCAATGTATAAATCGAATATGATAATATTGTGTATATATATATATATA
>NW_021847521.1:0-1013 GCF_003651465.1 Formica exsecta
AAATTCGCGTGGCGTCAATTGCGGTTGCGGATAATTCCGCTTCGCGACAGTCATTTCCGCGAGTCGCGCTCTTTTATAGTAGAACAAGCCGCGCGCACGCGGATTTGCAATGGTAATGCGCTGCTAAAAATTTCACCGGGTCGTTTTAGATACCTTTTGACATATTTTATTGCCCTCGCACTACGCGCGCACCCTCGATGATCGACGGCTGCACCTGCGGCGCGCGATTTTATTTTTTCCCTTATTTTTTTTGTCATTTTTTTGCCTTTTTATCGCGTTGTTCGCGGTTAAACTGTACTGACGACGGAACGGGATGGAAACATCCCGTTCGTCCGCTTCTTCCGGTTTCACTGTTTTCTGTTCATAATAATACTCCCTGTTACCCCGAGCCGGCTTTACGCGTTTTCGTGAAACACGATTTCGGTAGTAAAGTTATTTTTTCGAAGGCTTTTGTAATCGATAATCCGCTTACTGCGTCTTTTTTATCTTTTTATTTTTGTATTAGTTATCTTAATGGTCAATAAATGATAAACATATTTGAAAAACATTTATTTGTCGAAAAGAGATCGTATCAATTTTTTATGAATAATATTATATAACTGGTTTTATAATAATGATTGAGATAATTCAACTTGCATAATATAAAATTTTCTTTATTCGTTATAATGATCAGATCGAATGTGTCATTGTCACATTGATTATTACGGCTTTTTGTTTGGTTACGTAACATAATCGTCATCGTAATTCTATGCTGAATCGGATTGTCTTTACAATTTGTGAGCGCATTCCTATCGATGATACTATTACGCGAAATATAGACCCGCGTGCAAATGTAACAATACGCGATCGTTACAACCGCAGCCGCGCGTCAGCAGAAGCTCTCTGAGAATGATATTGCTTGAAAAATCAGTACTTTTTTATTGTCTTCATTGACTTGAAAGTATGTTGTTTTCTCTTCTTTTTAAGCGCATACAAAATAAGCGGAGACTGGATTAATAGTACGGATAGCTGGT
>NW_021847522.1:0-1014 GCF_003651465.1 Formica exsecta
TTTTCGAAGAATTGGAGAATTCTGGGGAAGAAATTTCCAACGTACAACGAGACTGTCGCCAAGTGCGATGCACGGAACGTGCGTTTCGCACGGGTATACCTGCGCTGGCCTCGCGATGATGATGGTTCCTCGAGAGCGGCCCGCGCGAGGAGGAAAGGTTGGCACGGTGTGCAATTTTCGCGCGATGTAAACGGGCCTCTCACGTAACACATGCTCCGCACGCATACGCATCGCCCGTCTTCCCTCCGCGGACCCCCGGCGACTCTCTTCGCGCCTTCGTCCTATCCCTTGTTGCAACCTCCCCCCTTCCCGCCCGCGGTTGCCCGCCGTTACTCCGTGAACGCGCGAAGAGGAACGTTGTCGTCGATGTGACAATCGCGCGTACAACGAGGACGCAGAACGATGCACCGGTCGGTGAGATAGAGAAGGATGCGAGCGGCGTGCACGCGACGAGGACGGAGTGAGCCGTTATTTTTATAGCGTTACGGTAGGTTAAAGCCGCGTCCGACCAACCGACGTACCATGCCCAACCTAACCCGGGTTAGTCGGGACTATCTATCTGTCTCCGCTCCCCTTTCGTCGTCTTTTTCTCTCTCTCTCTTTCTCTCGCCCCGTCATCCCCTTTCTCTCTCTCTCTCTCTCTCTCCCTCTCTCTTTTCAAAGCACGCTGTGCACCCTCCTCTCCCTTCCGCCAAGCGAGGGCTCCGCGCGCATTTATAATGCACGCAAAATTTCATGCAGAGGCGCTTCGCCTGCCTTCCAATCCTTTGATAACACGCTGTTTGCGTGCGCCCGCGCGCACCCGACACACACGCGCGACGGCCCCGGCCCCGCGCGCGTGTGTGCACGCCGGTCCGGTAGCTCGGTTGTACGCGACTATATTTAAAAGCGCCCGAGAGAGCACACGTTGCCGCTGCCCTTCTTCTCGCTCTCGTCCCCCTGCGCATCCGCGTCCTCTCACACTGGCCGCCTGCCTCCGCTCCGGCCCTTCGCTTCTACACTCTTTAACTCTTT
>NW_021847523.1:0-1014 GCF_003651465.1 Formica exsecta
TTTATGACTATTGATGCTACGGGTTCTATATGTAAAAGAATTAAATATTCTCATCAAATCAAGCCATATCTTTTTATACCAATGCATGAGTGTAACAACGTATGGAAGTATGCCGGTGTTTCAAATGCTTTCGGCAGAACACGACACGGTTGCCATCACATCTTGGCTTTTAAAAATTTTAAGTCAAGGTATACCAATACCACAAATGGTGGTATGCGATTTCAGTCAAGCACTTTTGATATCTGTATCTATAGCATTTGCGCACAAACGTAATTTGCGTGAGTATATGCAATCGTGCTATGATGTACTCAAAGGACATTCTACTGTTCTTCTATCTACATATATCAGATTGGATATCAGTCACTTAGTAGCTATAGTTTGTCGATGGGATTGCCTAAGACACAATTCTTTGGTTAAAGTACGCCAATTTTTTATTCGTTCCATTTGCCATCCTTATAAAATGCAAAGAATTGCAAGAATTAAAGCAGTTTGTAGAATGTATTTTAATAGTAGCTTTAAGCCAAACTATAGGATCATCATTTGGAAAAGAATTAGATTCTCAAATTAGTTACACTTTTGTAAACGACGTTATTAAAGGTATTGCTAATTTTCTCGAACCAGACGAGCAATGCTCAACATTCGATGAAGTAGATCTTGATACAAATTGTTATACAGGATGGATTGAATGGAGTCAAGCAATTTATGACAGAGCTGCTTTAAAAGCAAAAATATGCATTCAAGGAGATATTTTAAATGCCTGTTATAATGTTGAAATTGCTCACAAAATTCGAAAAATGTTAAATTATGCTCCAATTTTAACATCAATAATGTTACCATTTTACAAATTTAATATTGTAACTGCTACATCATCTAGCGTAGAATCAGAATTCTCCAATATAAAAAATTGCGTTTTTAAATATAATTTACCGTTAAGAGTTGATAAATTTGTGATATGCCACCTTGATTATTTAGATGGTCGAATAAAGGAAACAATGGCAAAATCTAATGTATTAA
>NW_021847524.1:0-1015 GCF_003651465.1 Formica exsecta
TACTTCTATAGTTTCCTTCATTTTCGCATTCAAAAGGACTGGAACATTGCGATTTAGTTTACCACGAATGATGAAACGAATATACTTTAAAGCAGATATTCTTTCTCTTTCTGGTAATCTCTTATACAATTCATCCTTTTCTGTAATTTTCATGAAATTTTTATAATCTGCAATATAAGCTCTCTCTATTTCTCCTGCACGGCGCCGATTGAAGATTTGAATTAATATCAATATTACTTCAGCTAGTGATTTCCAAGCACGAAACGTAAATTCATTTTCTATCTCTCGCATGCAAGATACTCTTTCTTTTTCTAAATAGTTAGTTAACTTTTTGATATCTGATGTTTTTGGAAGATTTACTATTTTTTTTCGCCTGTTTCTAGTTTGCGTTTCTATAACTGTTTTATTAACAGTACTACCATATTCGACTTCTAAGATCTTTAGAAAATTTTTTGCTAATTTTTGTTTTTCATATTCATGTTGTTTAATAAATTCGTTGATTAAGATCTTACATAGTTTTTTTAAACATGTACCTAAAGCTGTAGCATTATATGGTACTTCATATGATTCTGTATCTTCATTATATTTAGCAACTATATTTACTGCTTTTATGGCGATATCATAATATTTTGGATCAAATAGCATTTGTAATTCTTCTATTCTTGGTTCGATTGATCTCAATGCTTCTAAATATCGTCCAACAAGTCGTAACTGTTGTCGTATGTGATCTCCTAAATGCTGTAATCTATGAATTTGACAGAGGTAATTTCCATATAGTATAATAAGTAAGTCGTATTTTATTAAGCTGTAAATGTTGTCATTTCGCATTATTGGAAGAATGACTTTTCTTAATTTAATGCTTGCTCGATTATGAACAGATTGTGCAGCGCTTCGTCCTAATTGTAATATATTTCGAACTGTATCTTTCTTCTTAGCGCAAATGCGATAATGGTGCCTGAGATTATGTATTGCATAATGTCCTTCACAATTGGAACATGGTAAAAAATAAGAACCA
>NW_021847525.1:0-1015 GCF_003651465.1 Formica exsecta
TTTTTTTTTCCGCGCATCGTCGACGAGTCAATCGGACACCCCGCCGCATTCTGCCCACTTTTCGCCGCCACTTTGTCAATGTACCACGGATGTCGACGGCGAGCAGAAGCTGTTTGCGACGCTTCGCCGATGACTCATGGACGAGAACGAGAAAAGGAACAGAGAAAGAAAGAGAGAGAGAGAGAGAGTCTGGTTTCGATTTTATATCTCGCATGAATATGCAGCCGCGCGATTCTCACCGTCATAACTATCGCGCGGCCACGTCGTTACATTAAGAGTAACATAAAATTAATTCGCGCGGTAGGACGCTTACCAGTTATTTATTCGAGACAAAAAGTGACAGAAGTCGATCGGCCAGCTCTTGATAACTTTAATGAACGTAGACGATTAAGATGGGGGAGACGATAAAAAGACGCGAATAGACAAGAAGAAAATAATAATTATTAAATAAAAAAGAAAACAAAATCTGTATCAATTAATTGTTCGCTGAAACGGATGGTTGGGTATATCTCAAATATTTCTCGTGACTCCTCGCTCTAAAATATGCTTCATTCGTTATTTATGGAAAAGTCTACGCCAGTGCTAAGAACCTGAGAAACGGAAAGGAACGATATGCCTCGATAATCCTGATAAGTGCAGCCAAGTCACACCACAGAGACATGAGAAAAACACGAATATAAAGATCGACTAAAGATCGACTAAAGATCTTTTGAACAGTGTATTCGCTGAACACTGAAAAACGCTAGTTGAGACTCCGTCCGACGAGGATCGTCTCCGAAGTGTCTTACACATAGTGACGCGGATTCCTACGTTAACGAGCAATTTCAGCGTTTCTCAGCCGCAAGCGACTTTAATCCCGAGGAAGCGCGAGGAGACGCGAAGAGAGGAGAGTAGCAGAAAAATTACGGAAACGCAAATAAGAAGTACATAGAGGTACTCGCCGAGAATATTTTGTGCGTGTAAATATCTTATGCCCGCATAATTCTTGTTCTCGACATACTGTTAAATCTATGCT
>NW_021847526.1:0-1017 GCF_003651465.1 Formica exsecta
ATCACACTGTTACTAGTCCAAACAGTATGTGAAATTATAATTTTCGTCGTAGATACGACGAAGATAAAATCAAACTGTATGTTAATGTATTATTAAAGAAATTAAAGCATGCGGTTGGTCCGATAAGTAGTCTTTAATTTAAACGAAGCGCTCTACGATGTTGCGTTATATTCTCAAATCCAAAATTTCAACTGAAATAAGCTGAAATTCCCCGCTCTGGGATTACGAAAATGATAATTGAAAATTGTTCTTAATTTTCGTCGGTACAACGCGAAGACCGCCGTCTGTTGAAAGACATGGATATGTGCGAATCGCCGCCTACATATGCACGTGCACGGACCGCATGTACACGTAATAGAGAGACGAGTTGCGGCTAGTTGCGGTTACCTGCGTATCTCGTTAATTCAGTGCTTGCCTGTTCGTACCGAGAGCGACACCGGTCCATTCATTCGGCAGCTTCCGAGGTGTTTCACCGGCCACGGGCGGAGTGAAAAATCGCCGCGGATAATCCGCTGCCGGACATTCGTATCCGCGACCCGATGGACTGCCGGATCGTCGACTAACGATCCGAGTGTCACTTTTTGAAACGCTTCTGCACTGGTTCCATTTTATTTAATAGATGCTCTCGCGCTGTATGTGTACGTGTTATGGCCCGTATTCAGCCGCTAAACGCGGCTTTTCTGGGGATGAAAAGCGGAGACAAAAGAAAAATAGCTCCATACTTTCATCGTATATTTAGCGTTGGACGTGAACCCGCGAAACGTATTTCGTTTCTATCTTTTAATCGTAGGCTTTTATTCGTAAATGGTGCTCAAAATGTACGTCTACGCGGGGTTAGATTTGCAGAAAGCGTTTAAATTACTTTTGAAGATAAGCACGCGGTATAACTAGCGAGCATTACCGCGCGTGTTAACCAACGGCTTATCCAACGTTAAGTCTTCCCTCAATTATCGCGAATAACCCGCAGTTTACGGTATCCGAAGGATGCATATATATACAGACACACACACACACACA
>NW_021847527.1:0-1017 GCF_003651465.1 Formica exsecta
TTTATTCCAAAAACGGACAGAACTTTCCGGTAGACCTAATACTTCGATGATAATTTATCGATTAATTAATTAATTTATTAACCCTCTCTAAGGGTTATTAATTTATTAATCCTATCGTGATACTGGAGGAAGGCAATTTAAATTAAATTTAGTTAATTTAATTTGTATCGCATGTGTAAATTGCAAGATATTTTTTAGGCTAATATGTCATATAAATTTTATATAACACAATGATAATGTAAATTTATAAAACCAGTTATAATTAAAGCAATAATTTTTATCTTTTAATTCGTACAATGAATCAATTTTTTAATAATATAATCTGTGTGTAACAATATAATATTCTTATTTTTTAATATATAAAGTTCAATTGTGACATAAACACATATTTTCTGCGGTTTTTTATATTGTGTTTATTTTAATTTTATTTTTAAATAATATTAATAAAGAAACTTTATGAAAAAATGTCATTATAGATAACAGTCTTAATGTTAAATATTCCAAATAAATTCACAGAGAGATTAGAGCGAAGTTAATGCAAGTTTATCTCGACTCATGAATTTCTCTGTAACGGATTTTCGTACAAAAGAAGCCTTTTCGGTTACGACGAAGTATCTTCTTCGATGTTAGATATTTTCTTTCCAGCTATTCTTCGTACGGTTTCCTACACGATGCGCAACCGAACCCTTATCCTAGAGGGTGTGTCGTTCACCCTTGTAATAGGCGGTTCGGTTTCGCTTCTCGTGATACATTTTTCCGTACGAAAAGCACAGCGCTTGCAATATTATTCGAGCAACTGTCACGCAACTGAATTATATCAAGGCTTTATTTTACTCAATTATATATGTATTTGAATTATATATTTCAAATTGAATTATTATATCAAACAGAGAGTACATATAATATGCATTCCTACGATTTTGTAGATAATTCTATTATAATGTAAAATACGTTATTAATTTATGGAATGGAATTTTACGTGGAAATTTTTATCTTGGTGGTGGATTCTCGTTATTT
>NW_021847528.1:0-1018 GCF_003651465.1 Formica exsecta
ATTATACGGCGCCGGATTCGAAACGCGTGCACGTTTCGCGAGATTACTTATCGACATTTGACATCGGCATATTAACATGGCTGTGCGAGACTTATTTACGATACTTTGGCTTTCGTATTAATAAGAGTCATGGTACCGTTACTCAGCTCGATTTTGCTTCATCGACTTTACGTAATCATTCTCGCTTTTTCTCCAGAGAGAAAGAGAGAAGGAGAAACGGAGATCTCGTTTCGAATGTCAATTTCTCGGTAGAGGGATAATGATCGATTTTGCGATATTGTTTATTAGTTTGTGTCGCGGTCATTGTCCGTTATTGGGTATCGCGATCTCGCCTGATCTCCACCGTCGTGGGAGAGTCGTTCGATCTGGATCGCCACGAAAAGGAGCGTTGGTAGGAAGAATCGCGGCTTCTCGCGCGGCATCGACCTAGGTGAATAGGCCGTATCACGGTCACTCGAGCAGAGAAACGTTTAACGCTCGGCGAAATCAATGGAAACATCCTTGCTAATGTTCCGAAGTTGTCAAGACGTTCTAACAAAGATCATTTGGTCCGATAAAAGAAATGAGGATCTATGGAAGGGCTGTATAACACTTCATAATACTTTCTGTATTTTGCAGCTATGTGCGAAATTTTCATTTCATGATAAATTGAATTTGTCGATTTCTTGACTTTATTTCTCGACTTTATTAAAGTTAACGGAACAATGATTGGCGTAGAAAATTTAAAAAATTATATTTTACTAATAAGTATTTTCTGCTTTTTTAAATAAAATTAGTATATTATAACTGAAAAGCAGTGAATAGTTATTGATAGTCTCACAATTAGTTATGAATATAATAAATTGGTAAAATCTCACTGAAACAATCAGTTAGAGATAACGACTGTCTCAACCAGTAATACTTTAAATTTAATGTCTGTTCATTTTTTTAAATTATCGCATCTTAAGAGTAAAAAAGTATAACATGTATGTCATTCTGAATTGTTGAGTCATATATTTTATTTCAGATATATATATAT
>NW_021847529.1:0-1018 GCF_003651465.1 Formica exsecta
TGACCAATCAGGACAAAGAAATTTTAGTCCCTTTTGTTCTAATTAATCAAATTACAATCTTTAATCTTCAATCTTCAATTTTCAATGCATGGTCTGATACGGGTTTAACACGCCTACACGTGCACCGATATGTCATCTTATTCAACACAAATGTGTTGTAAGGCACATTCAATTTATCAGATACGTCGCTCAAATTATATATATAAAAATAAAAGATGAGATTTAACACTCACCGAAAGTGGCTGTCTCGCTGTTGCCCGATGCCTCCTTCCCTTCTCCCTCCTCACCCGCCGGTTCTCTCGCTCAGCTGATTCACACAACACACGCGTTCGCGGAAATGAGGTTAACTACGATCGCACGGCATTTTGAGCGACACTCCCATACATGCGACACGCACTTTATTACATCGCGATGAAAGGAATAACGCGAAGAAAACGCGATCAACACGATTCACACGACATCCGCAATTAATGTACAATGGATATTTGTCGAAGAAAATCTGATAATCGCGCGGTCAACTTATCGTGTAAATCGACATGACGCACTGCTACTCCTTCTGCTCCTACCTTCACTTCCCACGCCTCCCACACTGTAAATAATAAATAACAGATAGGTTAGATAATTTTAGAGAATGCAGTTGTCGATAGACTCAAATAATATATAATATAATATATATAATTATAAGCTTCTATTAATAAAATATTATAAGTTCAAATTTTGAAGCTAAATGCCCGGAATGTGCAATATTCGAAGATGCATACGCGATGGATTTCGATCAAATAATCTCGCGAAATACGCGTCGTAACGAATCATCCAGATACAAAAGCCGCATTTGTGCTACATTGACAGCTGATAGGTATTAAAATACAAGGCTAATTACGGCTATACTTACTAATGAAACGCGTTCGGACGCCACTCGATCCGTCCTATGTACATCTACATGCGCGAAAATGTCGAACGTACGATCAACAGCAACTTCACTCTAATGCCACGCGATACTACGCGAGTCGAGTTAATA
>NW_021847530.1:0-1019 GCF_003651465.1 Formica exsecta
AAAAAAAAAAATTATTTTCGCTAATTTCCATGAAGATAAAAGACATTAAGTAATTAGAGAAGATAAAGAACAATTTGTTTTATTTTACTATAATGCAATAACAAATAAAATTTTGAAAATAAGAAATATACATATTTATTCTCATCTTTTTAATATGAAATATTTCCATTATAATTATCGATCTCTGATCGATATTTATATATTTCATAACGTATATGAAATAGGTGTCGCCGCGACGTGTTTTTGCACAGTCTTCAGTTCACGTCTTCGTGAACGCGAGGTTGAGAACCATGATGTCATCTTCTCGCGGTGGAGTCACGGAGAGGTCGCTTTCGAGAGTTAGGCTCTATGATCCTGTACGCGTAGCACAACCGGTTGTCTTCTCTTTTTTCAATGCGCGCTTCTCGCTCTGTATGCGTACACCTGTAGACGCGCGCTTATTCATAGACAACGAACGATGTGTCTGTGGGCGACTTCGAACGGTCTGCACACGCACAATAGGCAAATATATGTAATTATATAAATTACGCGAGTTCACGACTTCTCCCGCTTCTTAATAATACGATAGGAATCTGTTATGTAGAAATATATTTTATTTGTGGCTAAATAATTCAATTTTCCATCGTTGATCATTATTTATCCACTCACGAGCATATTATTTTTATAACATTGGTGATATACGAAGTAATCGAAAGAGATACTCGATAACATACATACATAAATTCTTACAATTTACATTTATGCTCGATTATAATCGCGAAATTATATCTTTGAAATATATTTAAAAGCGAATAAAAGAGTATACCAGACGTAGAGAACGATACAACTTGCGTAATGTTATACATAGCAGAGCGATTACGCAAGATTTGGTAGATCCTCACCGAAACATTTTGTGTCCTGTTACGTCGACTTCGATTTATTCGTAATACCATGACAGTTCGACATTTCTCCTTCTCGAGGTCCGCGTCGTGTTCCCCCAAGAGCGGTCGATTATTCGAAAGATTTTTTTAGCCGCATCG
>NW_021847531.1:0-1019 GCF_003651465.1 Formica exsecta
AAACGTAATTTTTTTCGATAAAAAGTTTCTTAAAACCTTTGTTGAACTTTTTTCATTCTGTAACTATCGCTTACCTTGATGTTCTAAGCTTTATTACACCCGATATAATCTTTTGAAGAACATTCTTTCTCGGAAAGCGAATTGGAAACTTTATTGTATATAAGGTAATTTAGCGTTAAATTTTCTCTATCAATACGTTTTTACATTTTATTAAACAAAAATTACGTAGTAAATATTATATTCTAAATTTAGAAATGTAAAGTTTCTGATAAGGCAATAATATATAAAAAAAAGCAATAGTGAGAAATAATTTTAATCGTCGAAATACAATCAATAAAATGCTGTAGTAATATTTTTACTTAGAGAAAAAAAATGTGAGCTTTAAATTTAATAACACTTTTGACTCTCTATAATTAAATAATCAATACTTTATCTTGTAATATAATATTTTAGCAAGAAAAATTTGAAATATTTTTTGTCTCATATTTTTTGACAAATTTTGATGTCAATTTTAATTAAGAACAGATATTTTACACCACGATGCGAATTATTCGTTGAAGTAACCTTGAGTAATTAGAACTTCTTAACCGTCTGGATGATCTCCCCTGTAAGGGATCACGGTCTGACATTTACCGTGTACTGAACTTGAAAGATGGATCAAATTCTCACACGTACGCAGACACGAGGGTTGCTCTTCCATGTGAGTCACGTTTCTGTACATACACACGGAAAATAGAATTTGTACACCTGTATCCGCGGCTCTCGGAATGCAATGGACATGAGGCACGTATGTGTATGTCCAATACGCACGTAGTAACTGAATTCTGACAATTAAACGTCTACCAAACGCGATCAAAAAATCGAAGGCAATTATCGTAAAAAAAAAATTGAATTTTTTGCTTATTAAGTTCTCGTTTGCGAATGTAGAATGTACTATGATAGAATATATGGGTGCTGTACTATGCAATCTTCTCGCAATAGGATTAATCATTAACAACTATTAATTGTAGTATTAAGAT
>NW_021847532.1:0-1019 GCF_003651465.1 Formica exsecta
AAAAAAAAGACGTCTTGATAAAGCTTTTGAAAATAGTATAAATGAATTACTTAATGCAAATAAAAATAGATTATCAAATATCGTATTAGAATCAGTAGCAGTAGCTTCAAATAGTGATCCTCAAACAGATTCATCTCATGTTTCTTGTTTTGATAATCTTCAGTCATCTAGCAATTATTGCAGTAATTTAGTTTCAGAGAATGGAACCAATTTTGTAAATGATGTGCAAATTCCTAGGGTAGTAAGGATCTTGATAATTATTCTTTTAATAATGATGATTTCAACTATGTTAATGATGATTTAGATAGCGATTTTTCATATGTTGATTCTGATGTCTCAGATGATGGGTTAGAACATTTTGATTTATGTAATGACAATGTAGAGCCAGATTTTAGAATAGATAATGCAGACAAAGAATCAGATTTAAGAGGTTTTTTATATCATTGGGCTATAACATACCAAATTAGACAGAATGCTCTTACTAGTTTGCTTCATGGCTTAAAAAAATATGGACATGATGATCTGCCTAGCGATGCAAGAACTCTTTTGCATACTCAAAAAAAAACTACAGTTTCTTCTGTTGGATCAGGTTTGTATTCCCATTACGGCTTGAAAAAAGGATTACTCGATCAGTTGAAATGTTTTGATCCAAACAAAATTCCAAAAGACATCGCTCTACATCTAAATATTGATGGTTTGCCCCTTTCGAAAAGTTCTCCGAGCCAAGTATGGCCAATTCTTGTAAAAATAGTGAATTATCCTTATGCTACTTGTGATCCATTTGCAGTAGGTATTTTTCATGGCAATCGTAAACCAGAAGATGTAAATTTATTTTTAGAGCCTACAATTATGGAGTATTTAGAATTAAGTAATACTGGCTTTATTTTTAATAATCAACGGTATAGGATCTTCATTAAGTTGTTCGCTGCAGATACGGTTGCAAGGAATCAGATTTTGTGTTTTCCTCCACATAATAGTAGGTGTGGTAAATGTATACAAGTAGGCAAAACAGTACAACA
>NW_021847533.1:0-1019 GCF_003651465.1 Formica exsecta
ACTTTAATTACAAATACATCTAATATAGAATCTTAGAAAACCATGAAAATTACATTAAAACTATATCATTCGACAAAAAGTATGTGATAGAATATCCGTCAAGTATAAAAAATAGATATCAAAAATCGAATAAACAATCGCGTTTATTCTCAATTTCTCGAAAAGATCGATCGTGCGCGCACATCTTCGCGAAATGTGGATAATCAGCATCAGCAAATGACATCTTGAACGAGAGAACGAGACGCCGCGAGCCATCAGAGATCCAAAGAGTCGCGCGAACAGGTTTATCGCTAATGGACTGTTATTAGAATAATCATCGGCAAGCATATGAAATATTCGCTCGGTGGAAAGCGTGAAAACCAGTCGAAAAAAGAAGTCGCAGGAGCGATTAGAGAGGAAGGAGCGAGGACGCATGGAGGAAAAAAACACGCTCTCGCGCCTCTCCGTGCGACCGTCTCCTCGAGGCATACACGCCGAAGGGAATTATTGTCGCGAGATCGATTTAATTGATACGGCTGCGCTCCTAATGACTCGGCTACGATTAGGCGGAATAGATTGTGTCTAGTACACGGACACGCGCGGCCAGATTAGTCCCTCCATATTCCGTGTACGCTCTACTAGGATGCCCACGAATGAGAATGGCGCATACACCGGCAATTTGTGCAGCGCGAAAGTGGGATCACATAATCTAGTTCTATTATACGTAACAACATAAATCTACACACATATCGGGTGTTCCCAAGCCATAGACCGTGACTTGGGTTTGTAATTAAGCCATGACGCAGATCGGACTCTAGAACAAATAGCTCCGCTCGGTTATACTTCTTTCAAATTAATATGAAGAAACACGTAAGAAATGCCAACTTGAAACGCGTAAGAAATCGAGCGTTTTCTTAATGTAAATTTGAAGAACACTTGAAAATTCTCTTTAAAAATGTTTCTGTTGTGCGATTGTAATGCAAGGCAAATCAAAGTGTATACTCGAATAAAAAAATCTTAAAACCCCTTAGATTTATATG
>NW_021847534.1:0-1021 GCF_003651465.1 Formica exsecta
GTTAATCGCGTTAATATCCCAGTCATACATTCAAAGTTCCGGTCGACCCCCATCTTCTATTTACACGAGGATAAGGCCGGATGCAGCTATCACAAATTTGTAGATAAGAAAGCGTGGAAGGAGCGCAAACGATGTTTCTTGTATTTACAATATTTGATGTGGCCTCCCCGTCTCGCCAAGAATATCAACCACTGAACCGTTTAGTTAGTTCCTTGAAGAATCTCAGGTAGACAGCGCGACCATTCATACACTTTTGTAACTGCGTCCTGTATAGCAACATCAAGCACATAGAAAGGCATTGCTTCCAAATGCCATTTAAAACTGTTCAAAGACAAGTTCCGAGAGTTCTTGTCTATCCATTTTTTTCTGTCACCTCCGTCTGCACTATCTGCCGAAGTTAAACCATGACAAGAAACCTAATTTTCCTACAATCCTAAACAAACTTCCGCGTACTTTACAAGGAAAAACGACGAAAAGTGTGTATTCAAGCGAGAACTGTAATCTGTTAACTAGAAATCAGCGATAGTCGTCACAATTACATTACGATAAATTTGTGTCCCTGATTCTTTATTACCTAGAGGAAATCATAGACAAAACAACAATGGAAAAATGATATTCAAGGCTTTACATTAAATTTTATGCCCAATTCTTTTAAAACACGTGGCTTGCCTTTCTTTTACAAATTGATATGACCCATACCATATGATCTAGTCAAACTATATATTAAGGAAGATAGATAGATCTTGTTCATTTCTTCGCATCCTACATCGATAAAAAAACTTATACCAATATATAAATAACGAATGTGTTAGATATTAAAATGGTTTATGATTTGAGAAATACGTGTTTATTTTCTTTTCATTATTTTTTTAAGCGAATTATTTCCTAAAATTTTATCTTATATTATATAATTAATTACAATACCTTTTAAATGTGATTAATTATGATAAAATTTGTTAATACTGGCATAAATTAAAAACTAGACGTTTTTAATGCTATAGATTTTTTATCTCTCTCTCTC
>NW_021847535.1:0-1021 GCF_003651465.1 Formica exsecta
ACTCTTTCTCCCTCTTCTCTTCCGTCCTTTCTCCCTTTCTCTTTCTCTCGCACATTCTCTTTCTCTCGCTCGCATATATTACTCATTGTCATACCTAGTTTTGCGACAAGCATGTAATACACTACGTTAAACTACGTTTTAAGAGGCCTACTTAGTAATGGGCACACATGAGGGGTTAAGGTATAATACATATTATATATACGTGTTTTTTTACGCGCTTAAATACAACGGCTAATTAGTTTTACAATACGTCAACATTTTTGTCCGCCTGGTTCTTTACTAAATACCGTTTCTTTTTCTTCCTTCTCCTCCTCTTTCTCGTCTTCTTCTCTCTCTATCTCTTTTTTTTTCTTTTTGTTAACAACAACAGACTTACTTAATTCTAATTATGTTTCTGGTTTGTTACTTTCTAAGGCCTTGTTGCTAGTACGGATCCTGCTGTCGCTAAGGCAGTGGCTCTTTTTTTCCTTTTTCTCTCTTTCTCTCTCTCTCTCTCTGTCTCACTCGCTCCTTTTTTCACATCTTCCCATTCATTCTTTCGTATTCACAGGCATGCACATACATTCGACAACGAGCTTGTAGTTCAAACGACGGATCGACGATCAGCTCTTTTCCGATAGATGTTTGAAATTTCAATTCGCGCACAAACGTGACTCCATCTCGGATTTGTCGGTGAACGAATATACATATACTGCTATTCGGAGAATCGACGTATTCGTAAAGAATTCGTATCAAAGTTCTTTCTATCTTAATGTTCATTCCAAAATTTCGGTTAATTACATTTTTTCAATCTTTCGATATTCACGTTGAGGTCACATTGTTGATGATTGCGAGTCGATTTTATGAGTTTAAAGAGACAGACGATAAATGATTATATCGCCAAAACGAAAGATTTCAGTGCAGGATTGACGATCATTATATCAGTTGAACGTAATCTCTGTCTGATTGATAAAAGAAAGATGAATAAAGATCCGGTGATTAATGAAGTAAATCACTAGCAAGAAGTTGAGCGTGAAAACAG
>NW_021847536.1:0-1021 GCF_003651465.1 Formica exsecta
TATTGCAAATTGCGAGAGAGACTGGACAATGAAATCGTTTATTGAAAAGCAGAAGGAAAAAATCAAAAATGTAGTAGGAGAGAAAAAAGTAATCGCTGCAGTAAGTGGTGGGGTTGATTCAAGTGTTGCAGCGGCTCTCACACATAAAGCTATAGGAAAACAATTGAACTGTATTTTTATCGATACTGGGTTGTTACGCAAGAACCAGACCATTACTATGTTAAAAGAGATTCCGATAAACTACGTTGATAAATCAAATTTATTTTTGAGTAGGTTGAAGGGGATAACTGATCCAGAAGAAAAGCGAAAAATTGTCGGTAACGCTTTCATTGAAGTGTTTGAAGAAGAAGCAAAAAAAATAGGTGATGTGGATTTTTTGATGCAAGGTACCATCTACTCTGATGTAGTTGAGTCAGGGCATGCCTCAGACAACACTAGTACAATTAAGTCTCACCATAATGTTGGTGGGTTGCCAGAAAAGATGAACCTGAAGCTAGTAGAGCCTTTACGCTACCTCTTTAAAGATGAGGTAAGGCTACTTGGAAAAGAAATTGGGCTTTCAGACGAGATAATATTTCAACATCCATTTCCTGGACCCGGACTTGCAGTGAGGATTATAAGTGAAGTCGATGAAGAAAAGGTGCGAATATTGCAAGAAGTAGATGAAATATATATTAATACGATGAAAAATTACGATCTATACGATAAGATATGGCAAGCTTTTGCTGTATTATTACCAATAAAAACTGTAGGTGTCATGGGAGATGGTCGTACATACGGATATGTTTGTGCTTTAAGGGCTGTAACATCGTCCGATGGTATGACGGCTGATGCATTTCCATTTGAGGATAAGGATCAGCATTCGCTAGTGTTTTGGGACTTTTTACAGAATGTTGGCAGTATAATTGTTAATAACGTTTCCGGAGTAAATAGAGTTGTCTATGACTTAACTTCTAAACCACCAGCAACTATTGAGTGGGAGTAAATCAAAAAGTCTAGTCATCCCGCAGCGGGATCTAGA
>NW_021847537.1:0-1022 GCF_003651465.1 Formica exsecta
AAAAAAAAAATCAGATTGATATTAAAATCTAGTACATATTATTGATAAATGTTTGATTCGATAATTGAAATTTGAAGGAAAAATTGTGTGCACAAAGGAAATTATTTTCGAGAGAAATTAGTTATATGAGAAAAATTGGTATTATCTTTCACTTTTGTGTTAATTACCTTCCAGGAACAGCCACTACACTGAACTTGGCTGGTGATCAGACCCGAGAACGGATGCATCTCTACCGAGACCGACGGAATGTTGACAAAGGGCATGGTGCATAGAGACTTCCATGACCTGAAGGGACTCTTACAGTCGCCATTGTTTTGAGCACTTCGCGACAGCAATTCCGAGGATCTGGCGAGGATCATACCGGGTCTGCACCCGATGCTCGGAGACATGCTCGATATGGACGAAGTCGAGGTCATCATTTGATTGTTGCAATTCTTGTCGAAGCCCTTTGGAGTATCAATGCCGTTTTTCACTGATGCAATATCGTTGCATGATGCGCTTCTGAGATTTAGAATCTGAGACTCAAGATTATCAGCCACTCCTCTCATATTTAACTCCATATTCGGACTTGGCGGCAGCGCGTCAGACAAACAGCCTTTCTGAAAGCGCAACAGTTAATGAATAATCGTCGAATCATGTAAGAGCTAATTTTTTATTAATTAATTATAAAAATCTTGGAGAAACAAATAGAATTTTTTTTTCACTGTTTTGCAACTTTAACTATCATTGTGGAACACATTATGTTGTAGACAGTTTTGTGCTGGAATGATTTTTAACCATCCAGCAGATTCACATACTCTATTTGCAGGTTGCATTTCAGCATCTAATGCGCTAAGAACTACATGGAACAGCTCATGAGCATCTTGATGACCAGGTCCAAAATTCCATAACGAACCAACGGAAGAAATGATTTCAATAGGTGTCACATCACCATACATGTCGACAGCAAAACCATTAATTTCTGTAAGATAGATATTTATCAGTACAAGAAGTATAAAAAGATATATATATATATATATATA
>NW_021847538.1:0-1022 GCF_003651465.1 Formica exsecta
AAATGTGTAAAAAAGAAACATTCTTTCTCTCGAATCAAAAATGAATGTCTGCCTTGCGCGTCGATTGATCGGGACTTCCGTCACTTAAAAAAGTCACCTTTTCGGAACTCTTCCGTTTGACCGAGAGGATAGACCAACGAGTGGTCGACGCTCGGTGACGGCAAGAACCGTCACTGAGTGAGGATGACCGCAAAAACGACATTCGACCCAGCGGAGATCTCTTCGTTCGACATGACATCAATGCTGGATGTCACTTCGACTGAAGAGGATCCTTACGCCAATAACACTGAAGTAAACGTTGTGGAGATCAATTGGCCGGACGTGTCATCAGCCATCCTGAAAGTCTGCATCCTTGGTTCAATCATCACCACGGCTTTGTTCGGTAATCTCCTTGTAATGGTGTCCGTGATACGACACAGAAAACTACGTATCATAACGAACTACTTCGTGGTCTCGCTAGCATTGGCCGACATGCTTGTAGCGATGTTTGCAATGACCTTCAATGCCAGCGTCCAGATAACTGGCAGGTGGCTCTTCGGCTACTTCATGTGCGACGTCTGGAATTCCCTGGATGTATATTTTAGCACCAGTTCGATACTTCATCTAATGTGTATCTCAGTGGATCGATATTATGCAATCGTGAAGCCGCTCAAATATCCCATTAACATGACGAAAAGAGTGGTAGCATTTATGCTGCTCGCTTGCTGGCTAGCGCCAGCCATTATTTCCTTCGTGCCAATTTTCTGCGGTTGGTACACTACGGAAGAGAACAGTGTGCACAGGCACAAACATCCGGAACTATGCGAGTTCAAAGTCAACAGAATATACGCCATACTTTCATCGAGTATATCCTTCTGGATACCATGTACCATTATGATGGTCACATACTTTGCAATATTCAAAGAGGCTAATAAGCAGGAGAAGCAAATGCACAGCAGAATGGGTAATGCTATGTTACTCAGTCATAGACCGAGCAAGGATCTCAATAATTTGAACGGAGAACTGAATAGCGGCGGATCATC
>NW_021847539.1:0-1023 GCF_003651465.1 Formica exsecta
ATATATATATGTATGTATGTATAATATTTTATATATATTTACCCTAGAGCCTCTTTTATATACATATATATATCTCTTATCAATATAATACAATATTCCAATAACTCTGAAGTATATTGAGCATGGATAATTTTCCATAGTCGTCGCAACAATACGCTGAATAATAGCGTAATCGCGAAACTACAGCAGAATTGGCGGAAACACTTTTATAGTAAAATAAATGACCGCACGATTTTCTCTCCGGCATTTTCCTTTATATGTTCGAGAAGGATTTTTCTGGGGCTTACCGAGTATTTATACGTATCTCACGGATCAATGTATCCGGTATCCCGCCGGTGTACACAGATACGCGAGTAACAATGAGGTATCGGTCGCACACGAGCCAAATTCCAGCGACGCGAGCGTTTTTACGAAAATTAGACGGTCCGCCCTTCGAGCTGGAACTGGCTTTTGTTCGTTCAGCGCTTTTCTGCGGGAGCAGCGATTTTGCGAACGCAAAAGCTTTCCGGACACATTTGGCCATCCGCGAATACACACTCCGTATCTGCAGCGTCAAATGCGCCAGCCACGCCGTGATCGCGGATCACAGCCAGCGCGACAAAGTAGTAGAGCCAGATATGCGGTCGGGCTTCGTTGCGTCTGTCCGGACGGACAGAGACAGCCGGCTCTGAATGCCGACTATTCCGGATCGAATGGATCTGGCCGGTCGGCCGCGACCGTATCGGCCTACCACCAGGTATGAGCCTCATTGGCAACTATCGGATCGAAGGTCCGATTTTCGGTGACCGCGACCCAACGCAACGCAGATGTCCGATGGATATTCTTGAATATTCAGTGTGTCCTCGATACAGAATTTCGGATATTTATTTGTATTGCTTTTATTCGCTATTTGATAACACTATATTTTATACCGCATTGTTATAAATAAAGTATATATAATGTCGAAATTATATCATTCTTTGTTTAGAGGAGATAAAAATTCCATATAATGCATCTAACGTATTTTATTACACTCCTTTTTTT
>NW_021847540.1:0-1023 GCF_003651465.1 Formica exsecta
TAAGATGATTTTTAAATTTTAACGTGAAATGATAATAATAGACGTAAGATCTCATACGTTATACTTTCTTTCGGTCCTGGCTATTTCTTTGGAATTAAGAAATTCGTCTCGCGGCGACTTATTTCATTTGCATCCGTGCGAGCGCGTCGGCGAAACTTCATTTTCGGCACGAGAACTTTAATATTCGAGAAAATCTCGGCGTGGTTCCGCCAAAGTTATAGCGCGCCGACGGTTGCATCACCATATGAATTCGCAATCGCGCGAAATCACGTTCGCGCGCGCGCTTACGCTGCATCCGAATAATCAACCGGCGTTTCTATGAAAATCTCATCAAGGCACCGTCGCCGCCGTCGTCGTCGTCTCGAAGCTTCGAAGAACGCGATACTCGAGACTGCATCCTCGAGGTGATAATCGCCGCGGTGAGGGCACAAAGAAAATGGTAAAAAGTGATATAAGAGAATAGAGATCACCTCCGAAGATCCGCGCGACTTCAGCACACTTTGCTCCCTTTCCCCTCTCTCGCTTCCCTTCTCATCCCCTTTTTCCGCCTCTCCCTCCATCCCTAAACGAAGGACAGCGGTGTTCTTAATAAGGTCAGGGGGTAAGGGGTTGTTGCCCCAGCCATTGAAATAGAAAGATCAGCGATTCCGCGAACGTTCCCTCTTCTCTCATCCTTCGTCCTTCAACCCGCCCTTCCGTCTCTCCGATGCTCTTCTCTCGCTGATTAAAAATGTCTTAACGAAGACTGCGTCGTTTAGAAAAGTGCTGAAAAACTCGTCGGACAAAAGTTTCCCTTTTTTCATCCGATCCCGGTGGCAGCGAGCGAAGAGGAAGGGGGAGGAAGGATGGCAAATGGCGAACCGGAGATGTTCTTTATTCTGCAATTGAAAGACGATGACGTCACTTGTGCTAGGGAATGGGTAGGAATAAACCGGTCGCGGGCATTAAAAGGCAAGGCAAAAAGCAAGAAGAATTATAATCGACGTATTGAATCGCCGTGCATAAATCGAGACGACGTTTTTT
>NW_021847541.1:0-1024 GCF_003651465.1 Formica exsecta
CGCCAAATTGCTGCTACTTTTTTATCCGCGCCACGTGATCGACGATACCGGATGTGTCGGCGGCGACGATCGTTGTTGACAAATCCTCGGATCGAGCGCTGACGAGCCGACTATTCCGACTCGGACAAACATCGGAACGATAACGAAAACGCGACGCGATACATCAGCATGTAGGCCGGGAGATTTGAATTATGTCATGCCCGAAACAACATACTTCTCTGAATTCTACGTCGAGTGATTTACGATTAGCGTAACAAAATCGGAAAAATAATTTATGAGACAACTTTTAATGAAAGGATGCTGTACGAACAAGTGTAGACCGTTCCTTTTTCTCTCTCGGAAAATATCCTCGTAAATCATCCGGTAAAATTTATCACGTCAGTTGTATTGTACATTTCCATGCGTACAGCTTTGTATAAAAAATACGAGGGGCATTACTAAACCTCCGCCATCGATGCCGCCGGTCATATTCCCAGTTTATCGTGTAGACTATTGCTTCCGAAACGATTCCATCCTCCATCCCTTTGGAGGAATATCTTGCCGGGAAAGAGCGAGAGATCGACGTTACAAACACGAGCGCGTGATGTATCTCGTGGACGGTAAATATTGCTCCCGACGCCTACGTATTTCGAAATTTTATTATGACATACAACATGTACAGCCCCGTAACACACTTCTCCCATTGCAGTATATCTCTTGGTTAGTCTCCCGGATGAGGATGTACGCGCGCTTAAATTATACCTCGAACGATGACAGATCCAATCCGCTCCAACCGAGCGATCGACCGACCGACCGACCTTGTTGCGTATGCATGTGATACATTTTGCCCGTCGCGACATGTTTATAGCGCCCGTAACGAACCTCTTCCCGTACACTGGTCTAAATTATATCCAAATAGCGGCGAACCGAGACGATGTAGGAGTTTGGTTACCGCCTCCACTTAAGAGGGCATACCCGTTTGAAACCTCGAAAAATGAGCACATTTTCTAGATTTTTTTGCAGAGCAACGACTTGATAAAAATTT
>NW_021847542.1:0-1026 GCF_003651465.1 Formica exsecta
CTCTCTCTCTCTCTCTCGCTCTCTCTCTTTCTGTCCTTATCGGTAAACGTCATCTAATACCATTTGCATTTATATTAAAATATTAATATAGCGCGCGCTCGCGTCTGGCCCAAGAAAGCTGCCTCGCCACGCCGACGATTATATTTAAATGGGACGCAAACGTTAGCGCCAAGCGTTAGCTTGAAGCGAGTGGCCATGAGAGAGGGCTTCGCGATTCGCTTCGATCGAGAATGATCGCCGCGAGTTTAAAAGCATCTGTTCTGGTATCAATTTTTTACGACTTTCACGTTTTCGCTCGTAAACTTCTTATTAAATCCAATTATTTACAATTTCAGAATAAATTTTCTCGCTAATATATTTCGAATTTATTACTTTTATTTATTAACTTTTTTAAGATAGATATACAATATAAATTTAATTTAATAAAATTATTCATGCAGAATGCAAATTTTCATAGATAAATTAAGATGATAACAGGAGATAAATCTCTTTGGGAATCGCGTAGAAAAAATATTATAATTATAACTTATATTTATAATTTTTATTTTCTTCCCTGCACTCTCTAATTAAGTAGATTATATTAATCTATTCCAACCCTTTTTTTTCTAGTTGTAATTAGGGCATACTTTTTTGACTGTCCATTATTCGCGTTTTATATTTACGATGCAGATATTATCAATTTCTTTCTCTTCTTCCACACATCGAACGCACACTAGAATCGCTTTTTCTCGCGACACTGATATGGAATCTCGATGCCGCGAACGATAAGCAACGTAAGAAGCTCGTAACGACTCTCTCAGTCTAAATATCCATCGTTATTAATCGCCATCGTAAGAAGCAACAACGACTCGACTCGGAAAATGGCGGGGGAGAACACGCGCTCTTTTTCTTCGCGCGTGTCGCACGGACATTAATTCGCTCGAACAAAGAAACGTACTTGCGAAATGTATGTGCAAGTACATCCCTCTATAGCGTCGCTCCTAAATTAAGCCACGCCGTATGGAACTCGGCCTCTCACACACACAC
>NW_021847543.1:0-1027 GCF_003651465.1 Formica exsecta
CCATTGCGGCTTAGGGATGGCTTCCGGTTTATATCTTCTTATTTCCTACATCTTACTTTCTTGCATTAAAACTCTAATACACACATAACTTATTTACTACATAAATTCAGATCATCTTTTAAAAATTTTAACATTCAAACATAAACCAAAAAATCTAACAACACAACATAAAATAACATAAAAGTATGTAAGCACCTGTAAGCATATATGATGATGCGTGTACTAATATACGGTCGATTAATCAAACAATCGATTATGTTGTAGCAATACCGTATTTCGATGAGCACATACAAAACCATTTGCATAGTGAAAATTCTATAAATGTTCGACCCTCATACCGATGTGGTGAGCTACTCGATTAACATACCCGATGTTTATCTGATGGAATTTTTGTTAATGTTCACAAACGAATAGGAATTAGCAGCGCAGAGAAGAAAGAAATTCAATTAGGATGTATAGTCTTACCGCGAAAAGATTGGGAAAAACGAGATAAAAGTTAACGATTTTCTATCGAGAAAAAGAAAGTTCATTTCAACTAAATTTCATTTGAATAGAAAATTATCTGAAGAAAAACATTTTTCAAGAGTGTATAGACTAGAAAAAAACGAACATTTTTTTATATGTTTTATCGTACATATATAGTAATTTATCTTTAAATATTTATTATAAATTTATTATATTCTTATTATTTGGAGGCAGAATCTTAGGATTCTCTCAATTCAAATTCTGCCAAGTAGAATGCGAGATATGAATGACGTGATTTCACTTACACGTGGATGACGTGTTGAAGAAACTTTAATTGGCACGAGCGAACAATTGGGTCATACCGCATCGCGGCCGCACGATAGACGACAGCGGCCGATTTATAACGCGGGGAAGTCGGAAACGGGTAGCCTAGAACCGGAAACCGAATTCAGATTGCCCAGGATACGGAAGCCCCGGGATGCCTGCGAAGAGAAACGCGTGATACATGCGTGTGCACCACGATAGATAATCGAACGCGGCTCTCTCTCTCTCTCTCTCTCTC
>NW_021847544.1:0-1027 GCF_003651465.1 Formica exsecta
CCGACAGCATCGATCACACTCAAGGTGACTCATCGTTCTCTTTTTTTCCTTTCTCGTTTACGTAGTACAGCTTCCGTAGCTTATGTCACCTCGGCTCGCATTGACACTGCGACACGTGGTTAGATTCTCGAAGGCGCGCGCTGACACGCTTCGTGTTACTCTTGGTTACTGATTCCGGCGCACGCAGCTTTCTATAGAGTTGAAGGGGATGCTCCACATGCCGCTTAAAATGGAGATACTAACGAGTCGAGAGAGAAAATATACACAAGTGTGTGTCAAAATTGCGTATTTTTTATCTCATCCATAGAGACATGCTATTTATTTTCATACAAAGATTGATCTCAAAGATACCTAATTAATATTGAGTCATGTTAATTTTACTCGCGATTCTCTCTTTCTCTCATTAATTTTCTCGTATAAATTA
The DNA here is from genome assembly GCF_003651465.1 of Formica exsecta. Classification (NCBI taxonomy): domain Eukaryota; kingdom Metazoa; phylum Arthropoda; class Insecta; order Hymenoptera; family Formicidae; genus Formica; species Formica exsecta. The sequence continues at coordinate 425 of NW_021847544.1, forward strand.
ACATCGATAATATCTCAGATACGATATCTAATTAGATACACGAATATTGATTTGCATTAATTTTATCTCACTCGGTGAAATAAAATTGATTTGTATTCGAGTATTTCTCTCTCGCTCAAAGGTCGAGGAAAATTCCGATCGTCTCAGCGGCCTGGGGATCATTCTTTTTTTGACGTCTCGCGTCACGACGTCTCGCCGAGATAAATCCTCGCCGAATGGATGATACAAATTGCAATATGCAGAGCGGTGGAGGATCGGCGGCGTCGTGCCGCGTCGTTTACGCCTGATTTGCAATTCCGATTAGCGACGTCCTACGCTGGATAGACGCCTTTTTGCATGGCAGTTTTGAGATAGCGTGTCTGTAGTGGCGTGCGTTTTCTGTGCAAATGCCAATGCCGGATGCTGGGAAACATTATTGATCGTGGAAGCGGTTTTAATTTTCGAGTTTTAATTTCAAGTTCAAACGCATCAAGATTCGCGTTTCGCGAGATCATCATTCCAAATCGAATCATCCTCGATTACAGCATAGATGCGACATGTAATTTATCTAATTTATTTCGATTTTTTGATATATATATATATATATATATATATATATACAGG
>NW_021847545.1:0-1027 GCF_003651465.1 Formica exsecta
GTCTCTCTCAAAGCTATTAATTATACTATTAAATGCAATCTAATTTACCAGATCCCTGCGGAAGCATCGAATGCGTAGAACCAGAAATCTGTCAGCTGGACGGTTCGAGGCAACCGGCCTGTCGCTGCGGGGAACAATGCGGCCTCGAATTTTCACCGGTATGCGGAAGTGATGGCAAAACGTATTCGAATGAGTGCGGCCTTCGGCAGGAAGCCTGTCGATCGAGATTACCGCTCAAGAAAATCTACAACGGCGCCTGCAGCTCCGGTAATACGAGATCCGCATTTGATCCAAAACGAGAAACCGATGTAAATTGACGTTGGAATATTCGAAAAATCATATATACAATATATCATGCAAGACATTTTACGATTATACGATTGTTAAATAATAACAAATATATAATTGTGCAGAAATTAAATATAAATTTTCTACGCATACAGATCAAATTAATAAAAATTTATTTATTCGGTAAAATTAATAATTATGAGATACTGGCTTCATCAGTAAACAATATGACGGAATTGAATTAATTAATCAAGAAATTAATTAATGTTTTCGAATCATGTTTTCCACTGTCAATATCTTTAATTCCCAAAAAATACTTTGTCGAGGAATTTACAGTGAATACGATTGTTTGAACATTTTACAGGACAAAATCCCTGCGAAGCGGCGAAGTGCAGCTTCTACGAGCAATGCGCGATCAATCGCCAAGGGATCGCCAATTGCGAATGCGGCCCCGAATGTGAGCCGGTGATGAGGCCCGTGTGCGCCCGCGGCGGGACCACCTACACGTCCATGTGCGAGCTGAAGAGGCAGGCATGCCTGACGAGGGGCAATATCGAAGTCGCTTATGTCGGCACGTGCGGCTCCAGGGGACCCTGTTCCGAGAAGGTCAGTCTCAGTTATTTGCATGCGCGACACGTCGAGAGGCCACGTTCGGACGCAATCGCGATATCCATTTCCGCGCTCCTTGATACCTAAGTATCAATAGAGTTTCTCGAAAACCGCGAATTATTGCTCCTCT